>NC_045733.1:28140195-28145994 GCF_008692095.1 Etheostoma spectabile | reverse complement strand
AGAATACCAGCTGATCTGAGTGGGTGGCTGGTCTTTAATTCAATCTTTACATTGCCCATTACCAGCAACCATTCATCCAATGTTCCAAAGACACATTCTGTTTGCTAATCTGATATAATTTTAGAAAAAACTAACTAAGAAAACATTGAAGAACCATTTTGCAATTATGTAAGCACATAATGTAATCTGAAAACTGCTGCCCTGTTTAAAAAAACAAAAAAAGCAATGCCACTGATATTACTCAGCTGGTATTCTGTCTATAATGGAAATTTCTAAGTAACTCCAAACTTTTGACCGGTAGTGTATTTGTTAGTAGTGTGTTATGTAAACACTGTGTACTGCTTTGAGAGGGGACCTCTATTAACTGTTACACCACCACGTCACATTGGCATGCTGGGTACAACTCGCTCTAGTTTGCTCATGACAGTACATTCAACAGATGAAGAAAGAGTGGTGGTGTTTAATTGTAGCAAACTCAAACATTTCAATCATCAATGTAACTTTCAGAATTAATCGTTTTATTGCCAGAAACAGCGTAGTCCCAAATAGCTAGCTGGTGGCAAATGACGCGTGTAATCTAGCATTGCTGGAGGACGCTACTATGTCAAGGCAAGTGTATTGCTGTTTTGAGTGGTTTGGATGACAGGTACCGGAAAAGCTGCAAGTAGCAATAGCTAAGGCCAGGGAATTAGCCTGTCCAAACAGGCACGTTTTGAACTAGGACTGTACTAGTTTATGTAAATGAGAAAAAGATGGTACCTAAAATTGAGCTCTGTGGTACACCCTTGACGACCAGTTATGGGGCTGATAAAGGTGGAAAATGGGGGAATAAATAAGTCAATAAGACTACTGTAATTCTGAAAGACAGGTCTAAGCTCTTAAAATCGCAGACCAACATTTTACAGATGTCAGAGGCAACATAATTTTGGCATGAAAAGCAAGATACCACACATCTTAACAGACTTAACATCTTATCGTAGTAAGACGTGATGCAGCAGCTGAAGTGTCAGGGGCTGTTACTTTTCAAGATAAAAGCATGACAACTATGCAAGTCAACTTTATTCCTGGGATTCAGAGACAAGCTGCAGAGAGAGAGATTACAGTATGTAATAGGACTGGCAGCTTCAGATTGGGAAGTTGAACTTAAATTATTACAGATGCAATATAAAGTACACATGTTGGGTGTGGATGATTCATTTCCTTACAGTGTCCCACATTTTATAAAAGTCTGCAGCCTTGAAAGACCTTATGATATCATAAGAGCACAAACATACCACTCCCAACCCCAAGAGATAGTTCCTTGTTGCTTCTACTGAGATATTTAGGCAGGAAACTATGTAAAGTTCTGTCTAGTTTTAAATTAATTGCATGCTTTGCATGTGTATTTTCTTAATTCAGTGTTATTTGTACAAGGAGTTTCTGCTCACATAATGGAGTGAGTGAAACTGTTTAAGATGGACGAAGAGCAAAACACAATAGAAACAATAGTCTGCATGCTGTAACTAAAGCATTTCTACAGTGGCTGAATAATTAGTTGTCTATTTTAGTTGTCCAAACAATAGTAAGATAGCGATCAGATCCAACACCATCCTGTTGTGTACATTACAGCTGCATTTCTTGTTCCCCATTTTCTGTTCCGCTTCCACTCATAACCAACTTTAGGTAACTGATCACAGAGTCAAGTGTTTTGTGTTCCATTTATTTTTTTGCAACACAGTGAATGAAGAATGTTGTGAGCCAGCATGGCATCGCGCAAACATACACGCCAACGATCTTAAGCCGAATGGCATGTTATCTGTATGCATTTTGAGCCTGTCTGTCCGTGTGTATGTCTACGCTGTATACAGCGGGCGCAAACATACACGCCACTTGCCCCGTTAACGCAATAAGAAAGGGACCGTTTAGTAAACGTGACCCTCGGGAGACAAACCCCGGTCTCCTGGGGGAAAGTCCTGTATTTTACCCATCCCCCACCCTGACCTACCACCCTATGTTGAGGATGAGTTATCTTTAGTGGTACTAACATTAACGACAACAGACTTTACTTTGACATTTTGGGAAACTTGCTTGCATACTTTTTTTTGCCAAGAATGAAAAGATCAATTCCACTCTAATGTATGTATGGTAAATATGAGGCTATAGCCACTAGCCGGTTAGCTTAGCTTAGCATAATAACTGGAAACAGTAGGATAGAGCAGGCTAGCTACTTCCCTCCGCTGACAGTCTTTGTGCTAAGCTGAGCTAGTCGGCTGCTGGTGATAGCTTTGTATTTAGCGTGCAGACACTTTGAAAGAAGATTAACAAGTATATTTCCCAAAATATCAAGCTACTTATTTATTTAAATGATTAAATATAAACTTCCAATGTAATACATTTGTGGACATTTTTCTGAATTACAGTAAAATACTAAACTGGAAATTTGTTTTTTGTTTTGAATGGCTATCAAATATTTTACAATTTTGCTGAAGGTGAGTACACTGATTGTATAGTAAGTTCAGCTAGGCTACAGTTTCTGTGGTTTAGCTGAAGATGAGCTTGTTTGGACACCGCAGTTGCATGAAATTAGCACGCAAACATCGGCTTATCTGTCTTATCGTCTTATCCATCTACTCATCTATGAAGAGTCCAGAACACAGTGACTTTTTGTTTTTCAGTACATCATAAACATATATAAGTATGTCAAACTTCTCTGCTGTCTACGTGAACTAAACGATATATCATTGAAAATGCGCTTCCCAGATTGCAGTAAACTCATTTAATATCTTGATACCTGTTGGTACCAGTTGTTGGAGCTTTGACGTAGACACACAAATGGAATGGTCCCCTCGGGTCACATCCTGCAGTTTGCCACTGTCAAAGAAAAGGTTAACTCAGTTAGAAAACCATACCTCTTACTGTATATCAATGACATAAGGAGGGGTAGCAAAGGAAAACAGGCAGTAAAAACTCACTCGCCTAATGAACAAACACACTTGCCAGCTCATGCAAGTACATCCGACATTTAAATTGACAACAAGCACCTATAAGAGGAAATTAAGACCGAGGAAGTTCCGGAACGGGTTTTAAGTTTGCTTTTAGACTTATTTTTTTCTGAACAGCTGCCAGTTTCTCTGTTTAACTTCAAAATTATTTGGAGAAATAAACTCAAATAGATGTAGTTATAAACCAATACATTTTAGGTAACATATACATGTTACATCATAAGTAATATTCCACTATAACTATGCGACATTGCCAGATTTTCTAAAACAAAAGGCAATCTAAACAATTAAATTGAAGTAAAATGATTCAGCAATTGCAGTCATCTGCATACAATCTATTCACAGTAATACACTGTGAGGTACATTCCCACTTTAAGTTTTATGTTATTTATTTTTTACTAGGTTGCTTGGGGTTATAGATCAATATTTAACAAATCCGGTAACAACCATTCTTCACTTACATCCCTTTCTGGTAAGTAGGGTAAAGGGGGGATTGACAGGAATCGCAGTCACTGCAACAATGTAGGGGCACTGTCAGTCTATTACGTGCGTTTTTCGTTTCTAATTTGGTCATAATTTTCATATCCTTTCCTCCTGATAGTGTCAAAGTTAGACCACATGTTCTGATGTGTCATCAACCACAGGAAGTGTAAATGCAGCGTTGCTTTAGGGGTGGAAATGTGTGTAGCCTAAGCGTGTGTTAGGGTCGTTCAGGTTTCTGTGCTCAGGGGGTGTAGGGACAAGTAGAACCAAAGTACACACACACACTTTCTTATTATTAAAAAGACATCATGGCACGTGAGACAACTATTACAGAATTAGCAAAATAGGAAGAAAACCTTCCAATTTTTTTCTGGTTATGATGACACCCTTTAACCGTCACACTTGATCAGACTTTGGTTGAAGGGGCTGTACAGGATGTAGGGGCTGTACAGGATGAGAGATCTATTTTTACATTCTAAGGTAAAAAGGAGAGTACACTTTTTTAAAGTCATCCTGATAGATAAAAGTTATAGCAACGTGAAAAACTAAATTGCATACAGTGTTTTGCATATCATTTGTTAAAGATTATTTTTTTGGGCACTTTTGACCTTCACTTTTGACATGACATCTGTAATTATGAAAGGGGAGCGAGAGGGAGAACGACATTCAGCAAAAGGGCCTCAGGTCGGAGCCGAACCCGGGCCCGCTGCGTCAAGGAGCAAACCTCCACATATGGGCGCCCGCTCCACCAACTGAGCTATCTGGGCGCCCATATTTTGTTATAATGAGAAGCTTTTCTCATAACATGTTTGATTATAATAAGATACTTTGTTGGAAGAAACTACTAACATTGGCAGTTCTACGTTGCTGGGCATGATAACAATAACATGTGACATTGAGGCTTCCCCAAGTCAGATGATTGCTGTGTGACAGCTGTATGCTCAGTGGTGAAACCTTGGCATAAGATTTTAAAGCTTATTAATTTCCTGTTTTGATAGTGCTTTTAAACGGTGTGTGTAAAAAGAACTCATAGCTCTGGAATGAGCATTTGTTTTTTGGGAAAATCCTGTATTTAACTGGTTTGGATGCAATTCAATTACATTTTATTTATAGTATCAATAGAGTCAAGATCAAGAGTTATCTCAAGACACTTTACAGATCTAGAACACACTCTATAATTTAGGACCCAACGTGTACACGGACACGTCTGCGGCACCAACAAATGGTTGGGCGGTCAATAAAGATTTCGGCCATGCGGGTCAAAAACTGTGAAAAATGGCTGAGCAGACGGGCTAAGTTTAGAAGACAGAACTGAACACACTGTGGCAATAAAAGAGGAAACATATGGTATACAAAGTGTCATCTGTTTAAACAACAGTCCTGTCCATTCGATTAATTCCCCCCAGAGCAAGCATTTAGGGCGAGGAAAAACTCCCTTTGTAGAATTTAAGTTTTAAAGAGACAAGAAATGAAAATGATTGGAAGTAACTTAAGTCAGAAATGTAAGTAACTCTTGCAGATCTAATTAAATTCCCCACTCTTTTAATGCTGCAAATGAAGTTATGTAGTGAAACTGTCCATCTCCTCCCCTCATCTCCTCTATGCTCTCTGCCAAATACAGGCTAACAGGATGCGCAATATACATTTCTGCCGCTGGTGCGCTATTCCATCGATCAAAAATGAGTGGTAATGCTGCAAAAAAAGAAGCAATGTGCCAACAAGTGTAGTTAAAATTAATGTAGACAATTGACAACTGGAAATAGTTAAAAAATAAATGCATGTGTTTGTTAGACCTCAAGCAAACAAGAAAGAGTGAATGTATACTGTACATAGTTTAGCTAGTTTACAATAAAACCCCACAGAACACCTTTAGGCTAAGGTTAAAGGTAAACTCTGGATGAAATGAAAATGTATGTTTGGATATGTATATTAAACGTCTCGAGGTACAGATGGGTGGTCTTACTCAGGGGTGCAGTGGGTGCCGTTCCAGCCGCAGTAGGGATCTCTGGCCAATACACAATCCTGACAGCTGTTTCCATACTGGGCACAGTTTGCCACATCCAGTTGGACCAGTTCACTTCCCAAGTTCACATACAGCTTCCTCTGAAATGATATACAGTTTTAATTGTACTGGGCCATTTCTGATATTTTTATTAAAACGTCAATATATTATCAGAAAAGTTTAGACTAACCCTTAAGAAGCACTACTTAGAGTGCTCATTTTCAGGTTAATAATTGTATTTAGAGGTTATATTAGAATAGGTTTACGTGGTTTCATTTTCAAAAAAACACAATTTTTTAGTTCTACTGCACATTGCTGCAGCTCCTCTTTTCA
>NC_045733.1:28138599-28140185 GCF_008692095.1 Etheostoma spectabile | reverse complement strand
TGAGCTCTCTGTTTTAGCTACAGAGTGAGGTATCGCACTTCTGCTCCATCTTAGTTGGGAGTCGCACATGCGCAGGAGCTGGGTAAGGACTACTAGCCAGTCAGAAGAGAATGAGGGCGGGCCACACTAGCAGCTAGGCGAGCATTATAACGTGTGTTACAAAGTAACGTTCGTTCGTAAGTAACGGCTGGACTGCAATAGAGCTTTTTGGAGCAGTTTGTGAACAGTGTTATCTGTTAGAGATGGTGAGTCCCTCTGGGGGGGGGGACTTTGGGCTTTTTCACTTTGTAAACCTGTAAAACGTGCACAAAAAGCTATTGAAACAAATTAAAGGAAAGGGAAAAGCCCAAAAGCATAATATGACTCACTATAACCTTTTTGGCACATGATTTCAAGTCTTGTATACTCCCCCACTTCGTGTCAGGGTGCGGGGAAAGAGTAAGCAGTGCAATGTTACTCACAGTGGAAGGGTGTAGGACCATGTGGAGGATGTGGGCTCTGTGGTTGAAAGGTCGGTACTCAGCGATGACAAACGTCTGATTTTTACTCTGTATCACCTTGTGAATTCCTCCATTATCTGTTCAAAGACAGACGGACTTATATGAGTATGACTAAATACCACACCCTGTATAAAACACACCTCAAATCAACCCACTCATGTTGCATGTTTCATCTCCCCATTGTGACACTTCCAGCCTGACCCAAATCTGAAAGAGTAAGGGTCTGGCTATGAGCAATGAAAATGTCCCAACTTGAGGGACAGCACCAAGCATGCATTTCGTTGTGGAAGTTTTCTGTACTGCAGGAGAGGAAAAGTTGTGAAGTGAGACTTTTGTTGAAACAAAATAAAGAAAAAAAAATGTCAGCGCACAAAATCTTTCAGAATAGAATCTGCAAGTTTTATAAATGAGGCCCCAGGGTAGATCCTCTTAGCAATGTCTATGGAATGCTTTCGTAAAGAATTGTTCAGAGATTATTTTTCAAAAAAAGGTCATCTTCAAAACCTGTGTAAACCTCTCCTTGTTATTTTTTAGTCTTATCATCTTGTTTTACCCAGAGGCCCAAGTGCTAAAAACAACAACAGTGCAATGACTAATCAAATTCAGTATAGGAATTTTAAAAAAATAACACATTTCTCATGAGATATTTCACATGATGTGTTTCTGTTCTTGGGAAATTACAACAACAAAAAACTCAAACCAAAAAACCCTCAAACCAAAACCAAAGGCCTGAGGCCCGTACTGCAAATCAAGATCAACATGCCCTGGATTTATTTCTGTTAACCGGCTTCACCTAAGCTAACCACCGCGGTCCTGCGTCGCAACGGTGGTTAACAACTAGTTCAATCAAGCCAGGGTTTCCAAATCCAGCGATGCACGCGTTGCGCAGCGTGACCAGTCGGAAACATCTACCAGAGCATATTTTACACAAGAAGAGCAAACTATAATTCTACATTAATATGAAGAAGAACACAGACACGGTTTTACAGACAAAACACAAAACAGTCGCTGCTTCCTTAAACAAGAAGGATAGCTGGCAAATGAACAGCCGACGCTGTAATGCGTAAATCACACCGCTTATCAATA
>NC_045733.1:28136168-28138589 GCF_008692095.1 Etheostoma spectabile | reverse complement strand
ATCAGTCAGGCACAGGATCTGACCATAATAATAATAATTAATAAATAAACTGTTGTTGTTTTAGCTTGTTAGCCTTAGTTTGTTTTTTTCATTTCAGTCGCAACCCTGGCAGTGGAAAGCAACCATGAGAGCAAATAAAAAAATATAAAATCATAATTCAAACCGATGTGTCTATAAATCTATATCTTTCATAAAAATGTCCGGTCTCTAAATGTTTTAACTTTTATGAGCGCCGAGCACCACCGGATCTTCTAAGAACGGTGCTGCGGTTTTGATTGGTCAGTTGGCGGTGCTTTCACACCGGTTGATCTCTAATCTCCAACATAACCTGCTCCCGAGCAGGTTAGGTGTTCAGCATAAGTTACCACGGCGATTTAACCCGGTCCCAAGTGATCCACCGTCGTGATACAGAAAACCCAGGGTTGAACCTTAAGTTAACTCGTTAACACCGCATCTTGCTTTGCAGTACAGGCCTCCTGTCCTCCTCAGACTATCTGGAGATAGTCATCACTCTGACTGATGTTGGGTGGTTCCAAACACCCAAAGAGAACATTCCTCCCTTTCCGCTATGCAGCTGCAGCTAGCTTTAAGAGGTCAAACCAAGTTCAATCTTACGAGAAAAAGTGGCAACCTTTTCCAGGAAGCAGTCAGTGTAAAAGATCATCTTTACAGTAAGCTTCTAGGTGATGGGATCATGCATAAAACCTTCAATTCTGCTCTCTCCAACTCCTCTACAGTGCTATTTTCAGTCTAAGCCAAACAGGACTTGGCTGAATCAAGCTGCGAGCACCTGCAGGCCTTTTTTTTCCCCAACCAGATACTTGAAATTAGTATTTAGAGCTGCATCACCCTGAGCTAAACTGTTCTTGCTTATTTAAAATGGCAAGCAATAAGTTGTGTAAATGCTTTTCCTCCCAATGTGGCAAATGTAAACAAACCTGTGTGCGTTTTAATCCTTCAACGTACAGTACAATATACTATTCTTAGTATCGACATACCTTCACATTACTTTATACTCACTTAGAGACAGGAACAGGACGGCGGGGTGATTGTTCTGGGAACTGTCAACGCAGATGTGAGTGTAACTGTGGTGATTAAAGAGAAGTGGGCTGGAGTCGTGAACGGGCCGGACCCATTCGTCCAGCTCAACTTCCATCATGATCATCCTCAGAGCTTCTAAAGGAATCTTTGTGCTGTCTGCAACACACTGATGAAAATGGCATACGTTACTGTTGTTAAAGCCTGTCAAGCTTTCCACACATGCACTTTACAATAATAATGTAAGAACTTAGTAATGGTTCCTTGATTTCAGACTGGCTTACTTTTTAATGTTTCTGGCTGTATCGTTTCAAAAGAAGAAGCATGTAGAAGCTTTAGAAGAATGTTCCTAAATATACATTTCATGGCTACAAACATCATTTAGCGTCAGACTGACATTGAAACCAAGGATGGAATGGCATAGCAGCGTACATTGCTGTCTGTATCTCTTCTGATGGGTGGTGTAAAAGTGGGAATTTCTAGAAATAGCGGCTTTAAAATACAAAAAAAGAGAACAATAATAAAGCGGATACTTAAATAATGTACTCAAACACTCAAGAGTTAATTATTATATACCTACAGTATATAATTACTCAGATGAATTTGCATGACACTCACCTGTCTAGGCCTCTGGGACTGATCGTCGCCGCCTTTAAATTTGGAGGTTGTGAAGATGTTTTCAATATCTTGTATCGTGTAGACACACACAGCACTCATACCCCTGCAGAGAGACACAGACAGAGGTCGTCAGCTGGTGTACACGGACACGTCTGCGGCACCAACAAATGGTTGGGCGCTCAATAAAGATTTCGGCCATGCGGGTCAAAAACTGTGAAAAATGGCTGAGCAGACGGGCTAAGTTTAGAAGGCAGAACTGAACACACTGTGGCAATAAAAGAGGAAACATATGGTATACAAAGTGTCATCTGTTTAAACAACAGTCCTGTCTGAACTGTCAGCTGAGTAAAACTATGTTTTCAAATCTTTATTCCCATCTCTTGATGGTTGTGGTTATGTGCTTTGGTCGCCTTACATAACAAGTGACTCTGCTATTTTCTTTATGCGAACACTGCATTATCTGCTTTCATAGGCGCCGATATGTTTTCCTCTGTGAGTGCACGCCCTTAGAACCTCAGGAAATGCACAGTGGCCGACACGAAAAAACTAGCCTATTAACTCGATAATAAAGCAGTAAAGTAGGCAATCTTCTAACTAAGGACAGCGTCACTTCTCACAATACAGATAGCATTGGAGATGGAAAGTTTAACTGAAAATTAAGAATCAATAAGCGACATAACCGAGTCATTCATCCCGGCCGCTGTCAGACTCTCCATCACCTGCACTACCTGATAATGTTGTAGTTTCTGTTCCTGTTTTTCTCCC
>NC_045733.1:28135065-28136158 GCF_008692095.1 Etheostoma spectabile | reverse complement strand
ACACCACACACTTTCTGTTTATCTTTAATATCGGTATTTATATCATTTTATTACAAGTACTTACTTTTCAATATTTATGGTCACAGGTTAATACAATTTAAATTATGCTATCGACTCTGGCTTCATCACTCTAATTACACATCCAATTTAATTTTAACGTCACTTACACTGCAATATTGTTTCTTGTATCATGGCAACCGCACTTTAAAATACCTTTATTTGACGCCATTTTGCTTACTCAGGCTACCATATTATCATTGTCTATTGTTTGCCTGTATTTCTTGTGTGCTTACTTGCTTGTGTGTTTTTGTTTTTTGCTGTTATTGAAAAAATGCTGCTGCTCTGTGACAACAAAATATCCCCGTTGTGGGATGAATAAAGTATAAAGTAAGTATAATCACACTATGACAGACGCTCCACTGAGCACCGACTGCAATGTTTAAAGAGTGTATTATTTTTACACACCAGTGGTGCAGCATGGGGGGGCAACTCGGGGTTCAGTGTGATGAAGAGGACACTGGGACTACAGGGCCAGGGACCAAACCACCAACCTTCTGATTGGCAGGCGCCCGCTCTACCACTGAGCCACACCCGCCCATGTCTATATCTGCATTGCCATGACTCACTCAACAAGTGGCAGAGGTAACATAGTCTAGCTTTGTCTCATAAATAATTTATTTACCAATAGAACATTTAAATAAAACAATCCATTCCCTTCATGCGGTATTGTATATATCTATCTCACAAGGTATGGGCTGGGGGCCGGATTGACTTGTCATCCGGTCCCGATTGCGGACCTTGGTCCTGACTTTGAGAAACAGTCCAAACAAAATGGATCACCAGTCAAGTTTGCAATTTTTTGGAAAAGCAACATTTGATACGACTAATGCTCAACTTACATGAACACTTATCCTGTACTTAATATTTTAGGTAATTTCCTTTACTCCGACATGATTCAAACTTAATTTTAATTTAATTTTAATTTTAAGCTGTTTATTGATCCCCAATGGGGAATTACAATTTATACTCTGTGTCCACACTTTTTTGTTAGTTATCACACATAGTCCTGAACTACACACACACACACACATGC
>NC_045733.1:28130778-28135055 GCF_008692095.1 Etheostoma spectabile | reverse complement strand
TCTATACATGCACTAATGGAGAGATGTCAGAGTGATAGTGATAGTGTTAGCAGATAAAAAAACATAGATTAAAAAAAAAAAAAAAAAAACTTAGTGTAAAAAAAATAGTGTTTTACTTGACTAAAACTTTACGGTATCCTTTCTACCCTTTTGTGAATACATAAATGATAATGGAGTCGTACCATTCATTTCTGAAGAGTGCGTAAACCGTGGTATTTTGCCACTGGTCTGCATGTACAGGGGCCACATCCACCAGCTCAGAGAAGTGTTGTCTGCTGTCAGGGTCTCCGCAGAAGAGCCTGGCATTCAGCTGGGACGTCCAGCTGAACTGCAAACTGTTCTTGATACCACCACGATCTTCCTACAATCAATGCACAGCCAAAGGACCAATCACTCCTTCATAATGCATATAGAATGTCTTCTAGGTATTAGATATGTTACACTTTATTACGAGCAGCTTCTTTGTGCACATTTGATGATAAAAGCTAGTTAGTCTAGCTAAACAAATTAAAATTGATTATGTTGGCCTTACCATGCAAACCCGGGTCACAAAGGGAAGCCACATTTCACTGTAAATGCCTGTGTCTTCGTTTTTCTCCTTATAGAAGGCATACACTTTGCTCTGCATGGGGTTGTCTTCCCGTCTGATGGGCACCAAACCCACATAGTGCTGCTCTAAAGACAACAAAAACTATGTAAATATTCATCTCTGTAGCCTTACTACATATAAATGTTTAAGTAAACATCATTTAACTAATGTAATGTCACAAGTCCTTACAGAAAACCAATCTACAGTATCTCCATGCAAATACCTTTAGTAGATCGTCGCGGTATAATTCGGTTTTTCCCAAACTTGCAGATGCCGACTAACTCTTGAGATCCAGAGTATGTGATGAAGAGATCACTATCTCCTGATTCTGCAAGGAATGTTTAGGGCATTACAGCAGCATCACTGTTTTTTGGTTTGCAGCCAGCATCAGTTCACCTTTGATATTCCAGACGCCAGTTTCCCTTATATGGAAAACCGTTTCTAAACTATGTCTGTTCTGGCTGGGATGCCAGTGGGAGAAACTGGAATCTGGAGTAAATGTTACGTACAAGCAGGAAGCACCAGTGCAATCTCATTATAAGCATGGGTAACAAAGGAAACAAAAAAATAATCATTTAAAAAAGATTTGAGCTGAGTAAAGCACGTTAGAGGTGCTTAAGAAGACATAGATGTTCAGCAAACACCTTTCCTGGATGAGTAGGGATTTAAAAAGTGCAAAGCCATTATGACAAACTGTTAAATTGTTAAAGCAGAGATTTATCATCATAGTAAACAATCCTATGTGTACAGAAACTCACCAACAAGGGCGAACGGTTCGCCTTCCTTTATGACAAATTCTTTTATGTTTTTTTTTATGTTGTCTGTTTTTTCAGAGGGAAGGCACCTGGGTGGCTGCTTTGCTAAATCCTACAGGAAAACACAGATCTCATTATCCTCATTCATGCATCCTACAGGTACGTCTGCAAAAAACTTGCGTACGCAGAAAGGGTTGTACATCATTTTCTGTTCTAGCAACAGCATCGGTGGTTTCTTTCAAATACATTGAAGAATAGAAGAAGAAGAAGAAGAAGAGGCTAGTCACAATGAGCAGACAGAAAGAGCACCACCGGTGATTATTTCCAATATGTCCCAATGTCACAGCAAAACAGACGTGTTCCTTCCACCTGTAGTGCCCTACCATGTCACAGCAGACTGTTTCCTTGCCGTTGGTTCCACACAGAAAGACCTGGTTGTCCTCTGACTTTTTGTGGATCACAGTGATGTTATAGTTGCAATTCTAGATCAAAAGAGCAAGAATGTTTGGGATATTTCAATCCGATCTGTCCAACATACCACATGCTTGAATGTTGGCTTTTAATGAATGTTCTTTTACCGCTTTCTGTCTTTGGAGAGGCCCTTTGTCGATGCATTCTGTCCACAACACGCTTAGACGCTCAGGAGACTGTGAAGAGAAAAAAAAGCAGAACTATGACTATATCCACATCACTATGAATGCACGCTATCTGTTATTTGATTGCAGACTCTAGATATTTATTTAAAGCTATCTTGTGTAGTTTCCGTCGCCCCCAATGAGAAATTCTTAGTAATGACAACAACGCTGTTGGCGCGTCCACATGATACAAGCCTTCGGTGATCTGTGATTTTGCACCACCCCTCCTCCACGGAATTGCAAGTAACGTTTAACCCGTCAAATCAAGGAGGTCAGGGAGGATAAAATAAATATGACTCTTCAGAAGAGATAAGTATCTTGTGGTTTTTATATCGTCTTCGTCTCAAAAGCTGAGCGCTGCTGTTGTCCTTTCTCAGCAGTGACGTAGAACACGTCACTTGAGCTGCTGCGTGCGAAAGTCTCCGGACTATATAATTTAGTAAACCGCCATACTGAGAAATGCAGATGATGTTTTGTAGAGCTGATACGTGCTTTAGCATTAAGGCCTGACTTATGTAATCGACAAAAAGCAGTGGACATGACACACGCCTTTGGTGTGGGGGAACAAGGTTTGATTGCCACAGCGATTCATCAACCAATGCGTCCCTAAACAAGACACTGAACCCCTAGTTGCTTCAGAGGCGCATGATATACAGCAAATGTAAGTCGGTTTGGATAAAAGCGTCAGCTAAGTGACACATAATGTAATGTAAAAAAAAAAAAACACTGTCAGAAATGTTTTTTACCTTCTGAGGATTATTTTGAAAGTGGAATTGATGGAGTTGCGTTTGTCCAGCAGCTATGACAGTGTCGGGCTCTCTTTCCGGAACAATCCCGACAGGTGCATGGTGTCCAGGTAAAGGTATCCTTTTTATTGAAGTCTCTACAATTACAAAAAAATATGAAAGAGAAACATTGGGTGTGCAATGCAAAATGTATAATTGCCATTGATTGTACTCAATTGAACTACACACAGTAACATTTAACCTGTTCTAAGCCACGCTAGGGCTGTGACGCCACGGATGGCAATGTTGGCCCAGAGTGAACTATCTCTATTCCATAACCTCTTGCACAGACAGCAATGTCACCAATGTGATGGAAACTTCTAGAAACACCATGTTGTGGTAAGATGAGACAGGGGGAAAACGTAGGTAACATTAGGTCACTCTCAGGGGATGAGCACATCTGGCCATACTCCATCTATCAATTAATTCAAGTAAGATATATGTGTCTCTCAGAGGTGGAAGGTAAGGTTTAAGTGAGAGTTAAGTAAGGGTTCAAACTTCTCTCTCAGCTCATTTTTTTTTTTAGTTTGCTTTAATAACTATGTTTTTCAATTCTCTGGGCGGGCAAAGCTGACTCTCCTCTAAAAGTAGTTAACCAAAGAGGCTCTGTGTCTGGCCCGTTCAGAAATAATATGCTTTGCTTGCTTTAGTTTGTGCTGACGCTAACTGCCAAGAAGTAAAGAACAGAGCTTCCTCATAGACCATAATGCTTCATTTAGTTGCCGTCTGGCCGCAGATTCAGTCTTCCTAAATGCAGGACAAACAGATACAAAAACTCTTTTGTCCCAGCTGCTATAGGCTTTTTTAATAAGTCAATGTGAGGTGTGATCTTCCGTGTGGTACGTATTTATTTTGTTTCTAGATGTATGGCTCTTGTAAAAGTGTAACCTGGCATGTCATTCAGATATTAGGGGGACCTCTAATAACTTCCTAGTCTCGCTTTCCCAGACCTTCCTCAATAGCGCTGAGCAGGATGGTCTGGTTAGTGCATACAGGAGTCCTGGATGGGAGAAAACCGTGCTCTGGTTTATTGGCCTAACACCGGGCAGAGCCACAGTGCCGCTGTAAAATAGCCTCTGGAAGGAACTTGTTTTGGTGGAACGTGTGCGTTTAAAAGTTGTCTTAGTCGTGTAACAG
The DNA here is from genome assembly GCF_008692095.1 of Etheostoma spectabile. Classification (NCBI taxonomy): domain Eukaryota; kingdom Metazoa; phylum Chordata; class Actinopteri; order Perciformes; family Percidae; genus Etheostoma; species Etheostoma spectabile. The sequence continues at coordinate 28,131,154 of NC_045733.1, read as the reverse complement.
AAAACTCAGATTGGACCGATGAGCAGGTAACCATAGTCCTCAGAAATCCACCGGAGTTTAAAATTTCAACACAAAGAAAGCAAAATGTCCAAACAAGACAAAAGATAAATCCAGCAGAGTGGAACATCGTAGATATAGACTATTAACTGGAGGAAGCACCATAGACCACCATAGACCACCATAGACCACCATAGACCACCATAGACCAAAGGGAAGCACACTGAACAATACGTTAACAATTACATTATTCAATTAAATTGATTCATAGTCTGATTGTATGACACTTCTTATAATATTAATGACTGTGTGTGTGTGTGTGTGTGTGTAATAAATAAAAGGTTTCCCTAGGATATATATTATATATATATATATATAT
>NC_045733.1:28129391-28130768 GCF_008692095.1 Etheostoma spectabile | reverse complement strand
ATATATATATACATATACATATACATATACATATACATATACATATACAGGGACACGCTTTTTCTCCATCCTAATGCTTCTACAGCCAAAACCCAGTGGAGCACTTCAGTCATTAGACTACCGAGTCTTTTTTTTTTCTTTAAACTACGACAGTCTTGTGCTACTTTTTTAAATAAACTGGGAACAACTCTTCATACTCAAACATTATAAACCATTTCAGTTGTGTTCTTTCCACAACCTGTAGGATTATAGCTTACATTGCCGCAATTTTAACAATGTCAATGTTTGGAAGTTAAAGAAAAGTTAAGAAAAAAGCGAAATATTTCATACCTTTCTCTGTGATTGTCATCCTCGGTTGCGTTGACTTCGCTTCTGTCAAACTGTAGAGGCATGCCAACAGTAAATACACCGTTAAATGTAAGAGTGCCATTGTGCGTCTGGTGTAATCAGTGTGATATGAAGAAGTGAGAAGCTTCAGAAACACTGTGATCAGGAGGGAGGTCTAGCAGTGCGACTGCTCACACTGCAAATTAAAGTGTGATTCATCCGGAATGGGCAAATGCAATTTGATTTGTTTTTTGGGTTGGAGTAAAGCAGCTGACCATCTAACACCAGGAGTGTTTAATCTGAGACCATTTAACAGCATCACAAAAAAGCGCACAAAAACTATTTTAAGTGAGTGTCACTACAGTGCGCATGGGGTGGGGGGGGGGGGTCAGGACATACAATTTTAGAGTTGTCCTTGTCCCCCCCACCTAACAAATCAAAAACATGCTGTGTATTTTAAAATGTAATTGTATTGTGTATATATAAAAACAATATAAAAAGGAAAAAAATTGACTTTTAAGAGTAAAAACATCGCGAGCCCCTTTCTTAACCTCACAGTGGTTTGGTCCGTTTGGTGGCGGCAGCGGTCTTAAAGAGACGGGTATGGCTGCAGCCTGGAGCGTCCCATGTCATGCCGTCCCGTCTCATGCCGAGGTTGGTCCAACGGTGAATTCAGAGGGTCAAAAATACAAAATCGAATGATTTTCCAGATGGAGGTACGGGTAAGTTCCTAACCACGTTTTTTGCAATCATTTGAAAAACGTTAAAAACTGTTAAAGTAAAAATTTTGCCATACATGTAGTTTGCTCATTTCTGAACGTTATGATTGTGTTGTTCCCTGATATTAACGTAGCTACATTTGAAGAAACCTGCATCAACGACACAGCCATTTCTGCCAACTAACGGCAGGATTTCCTGAGGAGGGAAAACAAGGATCTGCATGCAAAAGAACAAGAAGACAAAAATAAACATATTACACTTTTTCCAAGACTCCTTTTCATTTTATCTCTCTCTAGGCTATCTCTATATTGTTTTCACACTTCACTGGGA
>NC_045733.1:28127730-28129381 GCF_008692095.1 Etheostoma spectabile | reverse complement strand
AATACAATTGCTTATCAGCATGGCGTGAGGGCATGAGACGGGAGAGGCTCCAAGTTGCAGCCATAGAAGTAATTTTTTTGTTTGCCTGTAATCTGCATTTATTTTAGAGATTGACATATATTTTCAAATATTTTAAAAAAACACCAAATATTGTATTCATTAATATGATAGTTGACGCAAACTTTTATTTTGAAAAGAAAGGGAGATATTGTTTAAAGTATTTAATTCCAGAGCTTATTTTGAAAAGTAGAAGCTTGTGGACAGGACCAGGTGGGATGCCAGAAGGATTTTTTTTGGTTTGCCTATAATCTGCATCTATTTTATAATCAAACATATATATATATTTTTAAGTATTTTATTCATTCATAGTCGAAGCAAGCTTATTTTATTACAGCTGCAACCTTTTATTTTGAAAAGTAGAACCTTGGGGATGGCACCAGGTGGGATGGCATGAGACGGGACGGCATGACATGGGACGCTCCAGGCTGCAGCCATACACCCTTGGTCTTAAAAGAGAGTGTACGGTGGCCGGGAAGTGCAAAACAACATTACAAAGTGTGTTTTGCTCTTTGTAAAAGTGTTTTGCGTCTTGTTAATTTGTTTTTCTAATATGTAAATTTGTCTCGATCGTTGTAAAAGTGTTTCACACTTTGTAATGTTGTTTTGCCCTTCCCGGCCACCGTAGTGCTCTTACGCCATCTGGTGGATGGATGGAAAATGGCAGTGAAAGGGCAATATAATGTTCCTGCAGTACCAGAGACAGGTAGCCTACTTATTTAAAAGGTTTATTCCACCCAAATAGCCTGCCACTTTTGGTCAGATTCTTTTATTTTAATGGTTTAATAATCATTTATACTTTTTTAATTGTACAGAGTACAATAAGTACAATTTACACAGGCCTGAAACGCACAGATGCTCAGGTCCTATACATGCAAAAGTTGAGACGGAGGACTTGAACCAGCAAACCTACGAACCAAAACCTCCTCCCTACGGGCTACTGCCATCCACTATCTATTTATTCATATCGCCCAAATACTACTTTTGTCTTAGTACTTATATCATTATAATAAGTACTTATATTTTCTTCTTTTTTTAATCTTGGGTCCTAGAAATGCGGTCCTGTTGCAGTCCTGAAAGTGCAGCCTCCAGTACTTCAGCTTTGTGGCTGGAGAGGAGGATATTGACAGACTGTGCAATTGTCAAGTGTGCTTAAATATACTTAATGTATTTCTGTTGCAGGTGAAAAACACAAACAAAAAACAAAACATTGAAATACATATTGTGTCACTGTTAGCCTCCAGGAACAAGTGTTGCTGGTCTCTGGTCAGTTTGTGATCTACACTTATATCTACATATGTGATCTACAGTATGAAGATGACTTTTCCAGCCTCTGCTCCTCAAGCAGCCCAATCATCATGGACATCAAAGGGTCTGTCACCTTTGACTTATTTAGCCTAAAACTTAAATGTCAATTAATGCATTTGCTCTTCACTGCCTAATCCTCCAGCAGACCATAGTGTGGGTTCATCGCTGACAGCAAAGAAGATAGTAAAAACGTTAGTTACTTTGGTAACTCCAGATTCTATTAGTATAGGGTTTATCCCTTTGCGCATGCGCAGTCGTGAAGATTTTCTTTCCCGCCCTAGCGTCC
>NC_045733.1:28121081-28127705 GCF_008692095.1 Etheostoma spectabile | reverse complement strand
AGTCCGATGGACCCTCCCTCGCTCTCTTGAAAGCGCCTCATCACAGGGTTCCCCCTCCCCTCTGGGCGGGTCCCTCCTCATCCCCCCTTTGGGGGGATTGGGCAGCGAGACCGGCGATTGATGCATTCCCGCTGGAGGCTCCTCCCGTTTTTCTTCGCTCCGAACGGCCTGGGGCATCCCCGCCCGAGCGGCCTTCCCCTTTGGCCCACTGTCCCCCCTGTTTGCGCCCCACCCCCCACCCCCCGGCTCCAGCCTCCACCGATAAGGCTCTCTTCGCCGACCTGCCGGAGATCATAAGGAAGGCGGCGGAGCTGAGAGGCATAGCGCTCCAGGCGGAGATGACAGCCCTCGCGGCCTTTTGAGCGGTGATGTTTAGCCCAGGAGCAGACCCATCTTCACGGGCAACACTTGGCGCCGCGATTTCGCGGAGCTCGGCCATGTGTGGAGGAGGCTTTCCCCAGCGGGGAAAACTGAAAGGCTCCCCGTTCTCTCGCTATGCCCGTTTACTCGGGTCGGAGGAGATACGGACGCAGTGGTCCTTTTCTCAGTCCTCCCCTGGAGGGGAGCCGCGTCCACTTTTGCTCTCAAAAAGCTACTTTATCGCACCGGCAAGGCCCCACGCCTCCCTCCCCAGGGATCAAGTGTGGCTCAAGTCAATTCGCCGGGCCCTAATGGTCCGCCCAGGGGCGGCGGCACAAAACAACATCGCCGTGTACTGGCCTCGCCGTTTACTCCAGATAGGACAGTACTCACGGAGCATCCCCCGGAGCTGCCAAGGAGATTGGTGAAAGGCTATGTCGCATCCATTACCTGACACGGCGTCCACGGTGGCGCTGTCCAGGGTAGGCTTGGCAGGCACTGGCCAGCGAAAACAATCTGGTTCCACATGTCTCAGTTGCCAGCGGACATGACGCGAGCTTTCGCCGGTCCTATCGCCACGAGGACATTGGGCCACGCCTACAGGACTGCACAGTCTCATCTCCATCAGCGGCGGAGGAGCTGACTCGGCGTTCGGAGCTCGGCTCGTGGAAGGATCTCGACTCAGTCCAGCCCACCACCAGTCGCCAGACAACCGTCAAGGCAGAGGGAAGCGCCCGCAGATCGGCTGCAGGCTGCGTGTCTACCAAGCTTCGGCGTGGGGCCCCACACCGCCCCCTCCACCCAGCGACGACGAGTGCCACACGGACGTCAACTGACGAGGCGGGAGGTACCCCAAATTGAGAGCGGCACCTACCTAGGTCCAACTCCCAGGCATCAAGAGCCACCCAGCAAGCAGCAGCTGGAGGCGGCTGGCAATGAACGGGACAGTGGGGTCGGACTGTCCCCCTTCAGATGAGAGTTGGAAAAAGCAATGGGCCCTTTAAGGGCCACTCCCTCCCAATCTACAAGACTGGTTTCTTCCCTAGTCCGACCGTCCGTTTGACTATAAACAAATGCAGTTATGACAGTTGTCCCACAAAGCACAACCAGGCGTAGCAGCTGACGGGGCGCCCATGCGTCCACGCTGCGAAGGCAGCGGAAATATGAGCTCCTCCCACGGTGGACGACGACGCTTTCCACCCACCTCCCCACGGGGCGATGCCGGCGAGGCGGGGGTCGGGTTAAATCCCAGTTGACCGCTCCCGCCCACAACGGCGGCGACAACGGCACTGCACCTTTCGAAAAAGCCACTCCCATGGGGGCTGGGCGGACGCGATCACTCGTTCGCCAGCGGCGGGATGGGCTCTAACCATGCTCTTTTCAAAGAAGGAGTCTGCGGCCATGTGGCAGGGTGAAAAATCATCTCAGAATGTGCTCGCCCACAGTCAGACGTGCAGCGCGGCATGGATGATGCTGACACACATGGGACCGTGGATGTCAAAGTGAAACCAGGGGTAACCACACTCCATTCGCCTCACCCCCGCCCCCTTTGGAGGCTGTTGGTGTGTTGGAGACGACGGATTTCTCATGGCCGATTCAGACGCAATCATGAACGTCAGAGTTAGAAAGGGTTTCTACGAGCGGAGTATCCCCGCTCCGGAGGAGGAGAAGGTTATTTACTGCTCCTTTGCTCACCCCAAGAGGCAGGAGACACGAGTTTCTCTCACGTCAATCAAAAAAGACGGCTATAATTTTTTTCACACGTAAGAATAAAAAAGAGAATAAAAGTTAACACCTTTTTTGGTAAGGGGGTTTACTGCTTGTTGTCACTTCTTCAAAAAATATTATTTAGAGTATATCCTTATTGTTAAACATTTTTCTTAATCATTCGAGAAATGTGGTCATGGGTCCATAGCGCCCCCTTCAACCTAAGGCTACCCCATTGCCAGAGCGGGGAACGTGTTTGAGTAAAATTTTACTTGTGTTGACGCAACCCAAACGAATGTTTGTGGTAACATCACGGTCGGGGATAGAAAGCACGTCGCCTGTTACTTTCACATCCCCAAATCACGTCCCAGGCACAGGAAATCCTCGCCGCTTCTGCTTTCCAAGGGCCGTTCCAGTTCAACCGGCTGCCGTCGGATAATATACGCACTAGCCCCCGCACCCTGTCCAAGTGAGTGGAAACGGCGCTACACAAGGCCTCTCGGGGAGGGACGGTTTAGGTGAGGGCATCGATGGGGGACAAATCAGAGGTCCTCTTTTTTACTTGGACGATCTGCTCATTCTAGCCCCTCTCGAGGAAGGGAAAGAATGGCGGGCGCCGCCGCCTGGCACACTATGGAGTTCGCAGAGCACTACCAAGCGGGTTTTCCCTAGATTGAAGAATGTTAAGACAGTAGCGCCGCTTGTGTTCCCCGCCAATCGATAGATTTTATCTGGGCTCACGTTTGACATGGAGTCGAAGTCAGCATGAGACGCCGGTCTGTCAAGCACCCCGGGAGGCAGGAAGCCCTGGATACTCTTGATTATGTCCGCTTCAGGGCACGCATGCGCAGACAGTGTGTCAGCGCGTTGCAGTTATCGGCTCTTTGGGCCTGATGGTCCGCGGCCACACGAGGTGCGTCCCCCGGGTCCTCTCCACACATGAGGAAAGTCCAAGAGGGTGGTGATTCACACCCGCAGCGGCTCGGATCCCATTCACCACAAAGGCGAATGCTGTCATCCCGTCATTACCTCCAGACAGGCCTGGCATACTGGGGGAGCTCGTCCCCCAAACCCTGTCTTCCGGGGGTTTCCTGGGCCAGAATGAGTGAGGTCATATTGATTGTACCCCACAGACGCGTCCTCAGTGTGTCTGGGGCTGGGAATGTTAGCGACGGCACAAGGGCTGGTGGGGAGGGGGCCCGGCCTACTCCCACTGCTCACTCAAATTACAACTGCAGGGTAAGCTAGTTCCCACGGGTTGTTGGAACGGTATTGGAAACCACTTTAGCACCAGTTGGTGGACAGGGAGGGTATGTTGATCGCGGTAGGCGGACAGAAAATCACAGGCGGCGGGCCGACGGCTTCATTTTAAACCGCCAGGGCGGGATACGCCAGCCCGGAGGGATGTTAGGAATAATAGAACGCCTCAGGATGCATGCCTCCTCGCTCGTGGGACCGCACACAGCCACACTGCGTCTCTCAAAGCAGTAGATATATCCCAGGGATTTTGAACAGGGCAGGCGACTTGATGGAGGGGGGGGGCCATCCCACAACGTAGTGAGAAGATTGATCCCAGCTACGTTCAAACTGTATGGAGCAGGTTCCGGGGGGGCAGAAAAAGAGGAGGGGGATAATGTCGCCTTCACGGGAGCGCGACGACCACAGTGCACACTGGTTGGATTTCTGGAACCGCGCGGGACAACCATCCCCGGCGTACGACGCCTTCTCCCACAAACCATGGCCAAAACCTCCGATATGCTTTTCCCCGAGGGTCCACCTGATCCCATCGCCTCCATGGAGCGCTGTCAGGAGGGGAGGATTGTTAATTGTTCTGTAGTGGCACGCCGGAGCGCACGGAGCGCGGCTGGTCCCACACCAACACCCGTTTCAGCTGCGTGGTGGTCCCCCCTGGTAGATTCCGTTGTTGGGGAAAGTGACGCACAAAGGAAGGAGAGTGGCAGGAGAAGAGGAGAGGAGAGACGCACTATCGCTCCAGGTGAAGGTGCTGATGTCGCATCCCCAGTGATAAATCAGGGGCGTTGTGGGGCTGGTTGCTGAAGCGGGAAGTCGCTTACAGAGATGTAGGCTTTTGCCCCCGCCGCTGGGTGTACGCACTATCAATGGGCTCCAGAGCCCCCTACCTCAACATAGCAGGGCTACGCAGGGCGTGGGCCAGTTCCAGCGATGGTGAACAGAGGAGGGCGCAGACCCCAACGTGTTCCCTACACTCTCTGTGGGACGTACCTACACAATATGGGGATAATGATTTGCTCCATTACAAAGTCAAAGCTACGCAGCAGCCATTCTCATTCCTGGCACAACGGTTTCGGGTGATTGAGGCGAGCGGACAGTTTTGCGCATCCCCTGGTGAAGGTTTCCTAGGAAGGGGGTTAGGGCGTCAAAAAACCGGCCTGGTTGTTCGCCCCTCGCCCCCATGGGACCTAAGCTCTGGGTGGCTCCGGGCTCTGGGGGAAGACCCGCCTTTGAGCCCTTGGCCACGGCGTTCGCGCAATCTGTCGCTTTGAACGACGCACTCGCCTTGCCCTACCGTCGGCCAAAAGAGGAGTGAGGTGGTTATGTGCACTGTCAGTTTCTCCGTCCGACCTCTCCGATTAGAGGCCGGGGAGGGTGGGAGCGCAAGCCACCGTTACAGCAAATTCCCTCCTTCAACAACCCCGAAGACTTTTAAATAGCTTCTTTTCGGTCAAGGGTTGTTTCCCCTACAGGGGCTTTTCCCCCCATCCACGCTAACCCGGTGCGGAAGGAGGCGACCCACGGTTGTGTCCGGTGCGCGCTCGTCACACATACATTTTACGACGCAAAAATATCAGGAAAACTCAGCAGCTGTTTGTCATTATAGAGACAACTCCCAAGGATCAGCCTCTCAAAAACAGCGTCTGTCTCATGGCTGTGCGAGGCTATTACCAGGCTTATAGCTCGGAAGGGAAAGAGCCCCCCAAGACATTTCAAGGGGTCACTCTACGAGGGCTCGTCGTTCGTGCGTCCTGCGGCTCTATTTAAAGGCATGGCAGAGCCGACACTGTGCGCAGCGGCAGCCTCCTGGCCTTCCCCGTGCCCCTTCATCGCTTTTATCTGCGGAGATAGATATGTCGAATCTTCCATCCTGTCCTCACGCGGTTTGTTTCCACGTCAGTGACGCGTAATGCCGCGCGGAATGTTGCAAAAAAAAAAAAAAAAAAAAAAAAAGCGGATGCCTTGATTGTTGGCCATTTCCTTCACATCCTAGTGCGTGACAATGACCTGCTATCTGCAGCCCTCTCCACTGTCCTTGGTCTTGGGTTAGATTTTGTGAGACACAGTTACTTATCTCAACAATTGTCACTAATCATGTCGCATGCACGGAGGTAATCATGTCTCTCCGTTGTAGAGCGACAGGGTCAATCACGCTTAACCCCATTAATCATTGTGATGTACTGCATCATATTGCGGGCCACATGAACCTTTCCGGCCAGCATTGGGGGCGGGGGGCGAGGGCCCCACCCTTCCCCAAGGCTTTGTCAGAGAGAATGACTTGAATAGCCTAGTCATTCCGTTGCTGTTCTGGTCAGGCATCCATTGCATTGCATGGTGGTTAGTCCGGATTGTGGACCTTGTGCGCCGCCAGGTGGCATGGTGACTCAAATCAAGCTGTCGAGCCTCTACAACCCCAATAGCGTAGCCCTCGAGGGCGAAGCCATACGAAATAGAGTTAGTTACTTTGGTAAACCAGATTCTATTAGATAGGCGCAGCCCTCTAAGGTCCGGGGCACTCTCCTAGAACATAGTTCTGAAGAACGCGATGTTTTGGGGTCGAATACAAGGGTCCGCTTGTATGATATGCAGTAAATGCGGACGTAGTTGAGGCCCGCCTGGACGCTTAGCAACCAGCCCCACAGCCTCTGATTTATCACTGGGGGATGACAGATCGCACCGTTCACCTGCGATAGTGCGTCTCTCCGCCACGGAATCTACCAGGGGGGAGCCACCAGCAGCTGAACGAGGGTTGGGAACCAGGACGCGGCGTTCCCCAGACAGACCCCACAATTGCTCGCATTAACTCCCAATCAGATGACACACAGATAACCGTTAATCGAAAGTGAATGCTCCTCGACTGGACGCGCTGCGGAGGTATGAGCGCTACCATGTTCGGGATCGGGTGGCCAAGATACCTAGGCAGATCAGGGGGTTGATGTGGACGAGAACATGGAAGACCATAATAGTATTGGATGAGGTTCTGTCATATGGTGAAGTGCGAGGAAAAAGGGGCCTATTGTGGCACGTTTGAAAACGGAAGTTCACTCTGATCGCACCAGGACCCGGGAGATGGTGTGACCTATAGGATTGTCTTTTACCCATGGGCGCGCGCTCAAAGGAATGAAATAACCACAAGTTGGTTGAACTGCGGTGTGACGATCGGGAGAAAACAGATGCCGAACAGATCCACCTCCGCTTCCCCGAACCTGCTCCATAACGTTTGAACGGTAGTGGGATTCAATCTTCACTCGTTGTGGGAGGGCCCCCCCCTCGACATCAAGTCGGCTGCCCGGTTCAAAATCC
>NC_045733.1:28120838-28120989 GCF_008692095.1 Etheostoma spectabile | reverse complement strand
CCGCCCTGGCGGTTTATGAATGCCGCCGCCGTGATGTTGTCCGTCCTTACTACAACATACCTCCCTGTCACCACTGGTGTAAAGTGTTTCAATACCTTCAACACCGTGGACAGCTCCAGGCAGTTTATGTGAGGGAGAGGGGGAGGAGGCC
>NC_045733.1:28119354-28119516 GCF_008692095.1 Etheostoma spectabile | reverse complement strand
AGTAAAAACCCTCGTTTTCCTCCCCTGGAGGGACGCGGGAAATAGCTCCGCTCGTCAGAAACCCTTCTAACTCTGACGTCATTGCGTCTGACTCTGCCAGGGAAGAAACCGTCGTCTCCAACACACCCGCGAAAGGGGGCGGGGGGGAGGCGAACTGGAGTG
>NC_045733.1:28115957-28119217 GCF_008692095.1 Etheostoma spectabile | reverse complement strand
GGCGAGACGAGTGATCGCGTCGCCCAGCCCATGGTAGGGCTTTTTCGAAAGGGCAGTGCCTGGTCGCCGCCGTGTGGGGCGGGAGCGGTCACTGGGTTAACCCGACCCCCGCCCCGCCGGCATCGCCGTGGGGAGGTGGGTGGACAAGCGTCGTCGTCCACCGTGGGAGGACGCTCATTTCCGCTGCCTGCGCAGCGGGGACGCAATGGCGCCCCGCTCGCGGCGACGGCCTGGTGTGTGCTTGTGTGGGGAACAACTGTCATAACAGTGCCATGTTTAGAGCAAACAGGGACTGTTCGGCTGAGGGGAAACAGCTCTTTAGATGGGAGGGAGTGGCCCTTAAAAGGGCCGTTGTGTTTCCAACTCTCAGCTGAAGAGGGACAGTCGATCCCCACGTCCCGTCATTGCCACCGCCGCTGCTGCTTGCTGGGTGGCTCGGGAGGCGGGTTGGACCAGGTGGGGGCCGCTCTCATGGTCCTCCGGCCTCGTGCAGGTTGACGGCCGTGTGGCATCGTCTGTCGCTGCGGAGGGGGACCGGGTGGGGGCCCCGACGCCGAAGCTTGGGAAGACGCCAGCCGCAGCGAGCGTGCGGGGCGCTTCGCTTGTGACGGTTGTCATGGCGACGGTGGTGCTGTTGAGGAGGAGCCTCCACGAGCCGAGCCTCCGAAGCCGCTCAGCGTCCTCCGCCGTTGAGGAGATGAGACGTGGCCGTTGTGGAGGTGGCCCAAATAGTCCATCGGGGGCTATGGGACCGTACAGAAGCTCGCGTCTAATGTCCGCTGGCAGCTGAGACATGTGGAGCCAGATTTTTCGCTGGGCCAGTCTGCCAAGCCATCAACCGGACAGCGCCACCGTGGACGCCGTGGTCAGGGTAAGGATGGCGGTCATAGCCTTACCAATCTCCGTGGCAAGTCCGAGGGGAGGGCGCCGGGTAGTAGTGGCCATCGCGGAGACGGCGGAGGCCAGTAAGGCGATGTTGTTTTGTGCCGCCAGCCCTGGGCGGGACATTAGTGGGCCCGGTCAGTGACTTGAGCGCACACTTGATCCTGGGGAGAGGGAGGCGTGGCTTCCGGTGGCCCGAAGAAAGTAGCTTTTGGAAGCAAAATGGACGCCAGGCTCCCCTCCAGGGGAGGGACTGAAGGAAACCTGCGTCCGTATCGCCCTGAACCGAGTAAACGGGGCATAGCGAGAGACGGGAGCCTTCGTTTCCGGCTGGGAGAAAAGCCTCCTCCACAAATGGCGAAGCTCCGCGAAGCGCGGCCAGAGTGGGGCCCGTGAAGAGGCGGCTCCTGGGCATAAACATCACCGCTCAAAAGGCGCGCGAGGGCTGTCAGCTCCGCCGGAGCGCTATGCCTCTCGCTCCGCCGCTTCCTTATGATCTCCGGCAGGTCGGCGCAAGAGAGCCTTAGCGGTGGAGGCTGGAGGGGTGGGGCAAAGGGGAAGGCCGCTCGGGCGGTGCCCCAGGCCGTTCGGGAGACGGAGAGAGCTCCGCGGGGAAAGCATCAATCGCCGTCTCGAGGCCCAATCCCCCCAAAGGGGAGGAGGGGGACCCTCCCAGAGGGGAGGAGGGGAAACCGGTGATGGAGGCGCTGTCAGAGAGAGCGGAGTCAGCGGACTCATGCTCGTCGAAAACGCTGTCCGCCAGCGGCTCAAGGTGCCGCGGATTCCTGTCTGTCTGCCCAGCTGCCGTCTCCGTCCCGCCGCCTGGCAAACCAGAAAATTCCGCCCGTCGGGTTAGCTCTTTAGACGACAGGCGGGGCGCAAAACTGGCAGGAGGCGGGCGGGTGAGAGCTGGCGGCGTGAACGGCACCCAGGCAGGCCTCGCAACGGGGTGGAGGTCGGCGGAAGGATGTAGCCGGTCCGGCAGGAGGGGCAGACATGGGCACCGGCGGAAGGTCTTGAGCTTGACTTCCTACTGCGAAGTTGAAGAAAAAATGGGAGTCGAACAAGGGTCCGCTCTGTATATATGCAGTAAATGCGGACGTAGTTGGGCCCGCGCTGGACGCTAGGGCGGGAAAGAAAATCTTCACGGCTGCGCATGCGCGAAGGGATAAACCCAATAGCGTAGCCCTTAGAGGGCGAAGCCTATACGAAATAGAACTAAATATTACCTTGCTAAAAACAACCTAGCTGACCATGTGTTATTGTGACTTGTATGCAACCAAACCTTTTTATAAATGGTTTATACCATTTTAAGACAGGAGAAAGAATCACACAAATCTCCTTTACAACTAATCAGCTAAGGTAGATTCATATCAGGTGGTTGGTAGGTGGATGTCCCACATCCCTTAAACACACCATCTGCTGTTCTCAGTAGACACTTGAAATGGAGACTTTTTTATAAGATGAAAATAGAAAATTTCTACAGGGCCCAGAATTTTGTGCCACATCCCTGCTCATTGGACAATCAATCACACTTTCAGCCATAATGTAAAACTCCTTATAAGGACGGCATTTGGGATGAAAGAGTGTTATTATTACCGCCATGAAATCAAGACTTTCCAGGCTTAAATCACTCTTGTTGAAAAAAGAACTGTTTTTTTCTTAAGATTCCCACTTTCCCTATTGGGGCTGAACCCGGGCTGAACTTGGACAAGAGAGTTTACACTTGTCTGTGTCTTTGGCAGAAAGCGGAAAGCTGACTGCAGTTTCGACTGGACGTTGGCCAGCAATACTGTAAATGCTGCTGCAGCACACATGCTGAAAGCTGACTGCAGAGCAGGTGGCTGAGCGAACTCAACTCATACTCACGACACACAATGAAGGATGCCTCCGGGGAAAAGAACAGAAGGAGTGTATTATATATAAGTAATTAGTGTTACTCATGCTGTAAGGATTTCATCTGGCAACAGCACAAAAGCCAATTGATGCTGACTGTGATGAGGAGTGATGATGCGCAACACATGTGAGTCAAATGTTTTATCTTCTAATGTGAACAGTCCTATGACATGGTGCTTTTTGGATGCTTCTATATAGGCCTTAATGGTCCCCTAATACCATATCTGAAGTCTCTTTCCGAAAATTCAGCCTTGGTGCACAATTACAGCCAGTCCCACAATGAGATTTTCCTTCGTATGTGCCATTCCGAGTCTGTAGCTTTTGAAGGGGGGGGGGGGCCTTGAGCAACTGCTACTTTGCTTGTTTGAAAGCCATGATGTCTCTCTCTCATGAGTCGGTCAAATTCTCTGGGCGGGCAAAGCTGAGAAAAGGGAAGTAACTTTGCCCCTCATGACCTCATAAGGGGCAAGATTCCAGATCGG
>NC_045733.1:28112192-28115947 GCF_008692095.1 Etheostoma spectabile | reverse complement strand
CTTTCATTTTCTCAAAGGCAGAGCAGGATACCCAGGGATCACTTTGCACTTATTGCCATTTCTAGCCACTGGGGGATCATAGGCAGGCTGGGGGAACACATATTAATGTAAAAAATAACTCATAAAGTGAAATTTTCATGCCATGGGACCTTTAACTTTTCCTCCGACTGCATTCCAGCAGATCAACTCTGAATAAGAGACAATGTTAAAGTCCAGGCTCATCGGCTTTACAAACAAACTGTATCAAAGCTCAGCAAGGTTAAGGTTTTTATATAAATACATTTCCAAGATGATATTGAAAGTTGGTCACCAACTTCCCACAGACCCACAACCAATGATGCCTCGTCCAATGGAAGAGGAAGATCCCAACCATCCTGTGTGGCAGCTTGTCATCTCCTTCTGCTGCAAGGGAATGATCGAAGGCGTCATCCTGCTGCTTCTCCTCTGGCTCCTTATTCAGGTCCTCTTCATTAAAGATTTGGAAGGTACAGACATTTAAATGTGTGAGAGCGTGTCTGTGTGTAGGGGGAGTATTTGTGACAAAAAAGGTGAGCCTATATTATTATTATTCTAGTCATCTGTTTCTTTGCAGCAAAACCACAAGTATAATTTCATTTGAGTAACATTTAAGATTTATTTCTCAGGGTAATGCACCTTGATCAACGTTTCTATAAATCCAGTGTTGGCCAGTCAGCTAATTTTCACCAGTATTAGTTACACATCAAAGAAACGAACAAAGCTGGTTGAGTGGACTTTTTTAAATGGCCCTCTGTAATAAGTCAACGCATAACAAGGAAATGTCCAAAAAATCAATGTAGTCCCAATGAGACAGACCAGTGATACTGTCATCTTGTCAACATGTCTACACGTCATGTCTACACATGTCAGTATTGTAGTTCGTCTGACAGATGAAATGTTTTTTATGTGACGACTGTAAAACGGACTCTGCACTGAATCCAAGGACGCACCTTCGGGTTCCACATTGCAAGGGTTGAGATCTCCACTTTTGAGCAAAATTGAAATTTTGAGCATATGAAACACTTACTTTCCTGCATTCTGGGTTAATTTTTCTGCAAAGATTTGTGCCTTTTCTGCATTAAATCATGGTGCAAATGTCTTCATTTATTTACAGGAAATTATAGTAGTTTTTTGGGGGATTACACTGGCCAGTTTTGATTATTGCGGGTTTGTAACCCCCCCACCACCCCTGTAAATTACTCCTGTGACTCTGTAATTTTAGAGAAAATCTATAGTGTAAATTTCCACGAGAATTGTATGAAATAAAAATATATATTAAACAGTTTGCGGTTTTATCAACACACTGACAGATAATGCAAAGTCGGGTTAATTGGTAGTTCATTCATTTCTATTCACATGAGAGGATATTTGAACACCCATGCAAAAAAAAGGACCCTGGGGTGTCATAATGCTTTAATCTGCAGCAACATAAGGCTTCTGTTGAGAGCCCCCTTGGCCTGAGGGCAGCCATATTTATAAATTAATATAATAATGTCCATGGCTTGTCAGGCATGTCCAGGATCAGGGGGAATACTGTGTTTTTCTCTGTTGAAGGTGAAAGAGTGTGACAGGGTGTTGAGTTGGGTGACTGAGTGCTCCTTTGAAACAAAAATCTATGTTGTCATTTAAAGCTGCATTAACTGACTGCGCTTGGCGTCAGAGCAACAAGTAAAAAAAACAAAACAATAACATGGCAAACATGTAAGTTAACCGTTGCCTCTGGCAGACGCAGAGCAACATTATCATTCATTTTGAGTCACCTGATGAATGTACAGGAAGCCCAATAGTCACTGTCACAGCTTTCCATGAACAATTTTGATCACCAGCCATCATGGCAAGTACATTTTTAAAGTTACCAGTCAATCAGATTTTCGACTAGTGACATATAGTTTTTTGATTGTCAATGTCAATGTCAATGTCAATGTCATATTAATTTCTATAGCACATTTCCAAGGCCGAGGCCTACCAAAGTACTTCACAGTAAAAAAAAAAAGCACAAAAAAATAAATATAAAACAGATACAATAGAAGACACAATAAATAACAAATACTATGAAAATAGAATACAACATTCATCAAGGCGGCTCCCCTGATTCCCTAACTAACATTACCAGGGGTCTTATTTATAAATGTGGAGTGCATGCGAGTTGGATTGTGCAAGTGTTTATGGAACAATTACCCCTCAGCACAAGTGCAAATAACACTGCTGGAGTAAATTTTATTGACAGTGTATTTTTGTATATTTTTGTGTGTAACGATTGATTCATACTGCCTGGAAGATCTTTGGTGTTAAAGAGCACTTATCCATGCAAAGTGTTAATGAACAGGCTTCTGCGGCAAGCAAATAGAATTGTTAGGGACACGTCTCTCGTTCTGCACGCAGAATATGAGCTGCTGCCATCCGGTAGGAGGTTAGAGTCCCTCGCTGCAGACTTAATCCTTTCAAAAACTCATTCCTACCTGTGTCTGTGAAGCTCCTGAAGAGCCACAAGTGAAAGGCAGAACAGGCCTGCATGACCAGTTTTGAGGTTGCTATTGCGCTAAACCCACCAGACTCTATTTAAAAAAAAGCTTTTGCCGTGTATAGAGCCAACATATTTTCATATGTCATGAGATCTGTCATGCGAGTTTCGATTCAATTTTCAATTTTATTTATTTTGTTTATAGTGTTAAATCAGGAGTATAACAGGAGTTATCTCAGGACACTTTGCAGACAGAGTAGGTCTAGACCACACTCTCTAATTTACAAAGACCCAACCATTTCCAACCAATCTCCCACCCCCCACCTCCCCCCAGAGCAAGTGTCATTTGGTGTAACAGCTGCGAGGAAGAACTTCTTTTTTACAGGCAGAAACCTCGGACATTTGCTATTAAAAAAAAGGATAGTGGATGTAGATTAAAATGACATAATATGTTTCCTGGCACGAGTCTCAAAAATATTGAATTTTGTACTGATATGCGTTTTTGTGTCACAATTTGACTGCCCTGTGATAAGTGTAATAAAATTAAAGGCAGCGCTGGTGGGCTGGACTGTTTTGAAGAAGGCAGTGGACCTTTTCTGTTTCCGACGCACAATCAGTGCGATTAAAATAAAAGCTCAGTCACCGGGCGAAGCCATTGGCTGGAAGGTCCCTGCGCACTGGCGCCGCGCTCATAAACAGCGCTCACACACTGACTCAACACACACGTCAAACTGAATGGGAACATGTCGCAGTACACTCTGGCAGGTAAGAAAAACCTTAAGTCTTCTTATTTCTAACTTGAACTGCTTTCGTTTGGTCTTGTGTGGCGGTTTTGTTTTAATTTATAGCTTCCTTATTGCGTATATCTTTTTTTAAGGAGGAAGAAGAAAATGAAAATGTCTGGACGTAGCACATCTTTCATTCAAAAAAATCTTACGCTGCCAATTTGTCAAGTTAAATTGAACTCGAACATTAAATAAAGAGCTGGAGTCGAAGGGGAGGAGGCTCTTTTTTTTTACGCACTCACTCTGAGGCATGAACTGTGGAGAGGTGCCTCTGTTGTTTGTTTTAGATAACTTTGTATGAAAAAGGACCAAGAGCTTGTAGACAAATAAAATAGATTATTCTAACTCAGATCAGAAGAAGCTTCAAACACATTCTGCCAATGAAAAGTTCTGGACGTGCATGCTGTTATTGCTACAGTACATGCGTGATTGAGTGAAGTCTATCAGGACACCACTGCACAGTAGCACAACACACACACACACACACACAC
>NC_045733.1:28110933-28112182 GCF_008692095.1 Etheostoma spectabile | reverse complement strand
ACACACACACACACACACACACATGCTGAATTGGAGAAGGTCAGGTTGTTGACCCAATACAACTATTTCATTGGCGATATTGTAACGTTTACTCTAGGTGCTTTCACAAAATATTCACACAATGAAATATTAAATGAATAATCATTAATAATGTGGAATGAGTGGGTGTAGGCAAATGATAGAACAGTCAGTGGTAAGTTAGGAAAATCACATCACTTTATGCTGTATGTCTTTAAAATCAGGAAAAGAGAAGACTTCATCATGTTGCAATGTTATGCAAAATATAAGACGACATTTAGCCTCACATATCAATTTCAATATAAAATCAATATTTTGGCCAACCCTAGTCTGAGTCCCATTTTAGAGTGATCCCATCATTCTTTATTTTCTAACATCGCTGCCTGCTCCTGCACAGGCTCTTTGCCTGGGCTGAAATGGATCTGCTCTGACAGATAGCACTCCTTTGCTTTGATAGGGATCACATCTTTACAAGTCTACACCTCATGCAGTGTGATTAAAGTCTCTGATAAGTCTCTTACTTATTGGGACACACCCCTCAGATATTTAAAGGGGATTTATGCTTTTGTGCACCTAAATTCAATACATCCTCCTATATTTTAGGCTGATTTATGAGGGGGAAAACAATCATATTCCTCCCTAGTAATTTAGGATTGTACAGTATACGGTCTTTTATATTAACAAAAGCACCCAGCTTTTCATTCTCAGTGGTTGTTTTCCTTGCGATGGTCACTGGCTGAAGCTCGCAGCTTTCCAGCCCTGTTTTCACCACTGACCACCAGTGTGTGTGATGCTGCATGAGTCATCCAATACACCCTCATTATCTGTTAAATGGACGTCAGGGCTCATCTTTAAAGGCTTCAATCTCAGTAACTCCCGCAGCTCTGTCAGGATTTCAAATAGAATGTGTTCAAACCAATTAAACTTTGAAATTATATTCAATAATTCATGTTTTTCTAAAATGTATTTATTGCATATGCTTAAATTAAGTTCAGGGAAATCTGAATAATATAACATATTTTTACATTATACATTACATTTGATGTAATGGTGCAGCCATAATGTAATCTGTGACTTGAATAGTGGTGCTGCTAGAACGCACATACAAAATAAATATGTGTGGGAACATTTTTTAAACAACTTGTAATGGATTTTTTTCTGGGAATACTGACAATGTTATAGTTTAACTGGTAAAAATCATAATGCTGAACACACACACACACACACACAC
>NC_045733.1:28107318-28110923 GCF_008692095.1 Etheostoma spectabile | reverse complement strand
ACACACACACACACACACACACACACACACTTACTCCCTCACAATTTGGATTATCAGGGAAACTAACAGCAATGCATTGCATGTGCACTGCTCCTGCTTTGGATCAAAGCAACAACTGTGATAATACCATTTCTACAATTATGATTACAACCCTGGGACATTTCCTTTTCAGTCTCATCTAGGACGCAGAGTGCAGACACAACAAGATAATGTTACTGTAGAGGCAAATATCCTTTAGATCTTTCATAATGAATTTGGCTTCATTAAAAGTCTCCCTTTCATTTTCTTCTTGACTGACAGGTCACTCAAATGCACAAAACTGATTTGATTTGTTAGTTTGTTACAATTTTGTCTTTAACTCTTGTCTACTGTATATATCTCTTTGCCCGGTTTGTTTCTCCCAGTTGTTGTTTTTTTCTGGATCACTCACAGATTCAAGTCTTCACTTCATTAAACCCACTGACACAATATTAAACTGTGACCGCTTTGTTTTGTGTCTGTCTAGTTCACCTGCAGATCCTGCTGGCTGTGGGTCTGGCTGTGTTCTGCTACTGTCTGGTTCTCGGATGCATCCTTTGCTGTCGAAGGAGGAAGAGAGTTTCATCAGAGGACAAGGAGGCTGTCTTCTTGTCTCATTCTGCGGAGAGGGTGACTGTGACATTGACTCCGTCCCCATGTACACAGCCTGTCAAGCAGCAGTACGAGCAGCTGGACGGGGACGTGTTGGAATTCCCTTCATCTAAAAGCAGCTATTCTCCCTCTGAGGATGACCACACTGCTTTGCCCTTTGACCACAGCCCTACCCGATCCGTTGAGCTGGTGCAATCTCCTGGATCCTCTTTTCCAATGCGGCGCCTCAGCACCCCGGCTGTTCCCTGCTCACCCAGTAAACCACCAGGTCACGGCAGAGCTTCACTGCCCTCCCTCACCAAGCTGAACCTGGTGTCCAGGTCCCGCCGGGCAATGGGCCGCCGCAGCACCGTGAGCGGCGAAAGTTTTCTTTACAGCGAGAGCAGTCGACTGACTGCGGGTGCTGTCAGAGCTCCCACCCAGCAGGGGGAGCCGTGTCTGTCCCAGTATGGCTCCAACTCTCTCTCCATCTCCTCCAAGCCAGCTCCTCTCCTGCACTTCTCCTTGCTCTTCTCCTCTGCCTGTGGCACCCTGATGGTCAACATCCTGGGGCTCTCGGGGGCCAGTCGAAAGCGCACCGGGGTGTTTGTCCGGGCCAGCCTTCCCCCCCTCTGCCCCTGCCCTCAGCAGATGGCCTCTCGGCGCCGCAGCCTCAGCCCGGATCTCAACAGCCAGACCTTTGTGCTGCAGGTGGGCTCTGTGGAAGAGCTGCGCACCTGCACCTTGAGACTTGCTGTCTACAGCAGGGACTTCTCAGGCTTAAGAGAGGCTGCGCTGGGGGTGGTGGAGCTGCCCTGTGAGCCGATGGATTGGGAGCCAGACACCACCACCACCTACACCAGGCAACTCAGCCCAACTAAAAGCAAGCTGAAAAAGGTATATGGGGATTGCATCATTTCATTCGTTTAATGTATGTATCAGCAACTGGACCTGAGCCCAAATAGGCCCTAAGAACCAAGCATTTATTGATGAGCTGCTTATACAATTTAATTTATAAGCCTGAGGACTTGTTGCCAAACAACTTTGAAACACCTAATTGAATAAATACAAGTTGTCTCTTCAGAACTGCAGTGTACACAAAGAAAAAAACCTCAAGAGCCAGCTGTCTCCTTGTCAGAATGCAACACTCTTTAAAAGGAATAGATAGATTAGATTTAGAAGTGTTAGTTGACTTATCTTGTTTTATGAGTGAATTACTTACTATAAGTGTTCAACTTTACACTATAATCTTAAATCAAGAATGCTTGTCAAGTGAAATTATCTTGCTGCATGGACAGATAATTTAACTTGTTTTGAGTACCTTTTCCCTCAGATTTAGTGTTTTCATCTTGTTTTTAGACACCCAACATATAGAGTGCACTTAATCGCCTTAATATAGAGAGTTTAATGTAAAGAGCAACACCACTCTCACATCTGTAGAGTAAATTTGAAGCTACAGCCAGCAACTAGTTTGCTTAGCTTAGCTTAGCACAAAGAATGAAAACAGGAGGAAACTGCTAGCCTGGATTTGTACACAGGTACGAAAATCTGAACGGACAGACATGAGAGTGGTGTGGATGCAGCACGTGGTGCTGATGTTTTTGGGTCCTGTCAGATCCAGAACTGACTGGGTCAGGTCTTTGAGTTTTTGAGGTGACTGTGTCGCAATCTTAAAGTTTGTGTGGTTCTGTGTTTGTGCACGTGTGTACATCTGTGGCTTGTTAATAAGGGTTGCAACTCATTTTTAGTCCATGTACAACATAATTTTTTCAAAAGTATTTTTTTAACAAAGTCTGCATTTTCAGTTGATTAGACAGAGAGGGGTAGGCAGGCCTATACATAGCACATATCATGTTTTATCCATGAAGGAATGTAGCGTCTAATCAGCTCTCCCATTAGCCATTTTTCCACTGTTGTTAGTCATGGTGACGTTGTTGTTAGAGACTGCAGAGCAAACAAGCAGAGTGGAGCAAATTGGCAGTGCGCCCACACCGTGCCCTCTGCGGCTCTCTTGAAACACTGCCAGAGGGCATTAATAGCTGGGTTTAGAAGGGAGAGGGTCCTGTTGTTTCAGTGGACATTACTCAATCAGTCACTCTGATTGTTTTTGCCAAAGTGACGTGCTGTGTGCTTGGCAGGGATATCAGTATCATTTCTCCCATTTTACAGTCATGGTGAATATCAGGTCTTACCTCTGTACCTCCTTTCAGTTCATCCTCCCCTACACCCAGCTGCTGCTGGGTGTGTGTACCGGTGTGGATGTGGAACAGAGGGCTGCTGAATAACTCTTTAAAGAGTTGGCCGTGTACGGAGGCTGTGCAGTAGGGTCTCAATCTTTTAATGTTCACTTACCGGTGTTATAATCAGTGTAATGGAACCCGGTCGGAATATTGATGATTAGTCACCTGCATTACATTACTTGTTTTGACATTTTATGGGAATAGGGACGCGGCACCAATTTTAGGACTGTGCATTTTAGCACAAAATGAGCTTGGTCACAACACGGCTGCCATTGGTTGTCAGGCCGATCCACACGCACTGTAGTGTTCTTAACTTCCTGAGCATGCAGGCTTTTTATTTTTAATGGGGATTACGTCATACTCGGCAAATGCTCACTAACCTCATCTTAATAAATAAGAATAACATTACGAATGCATGAACCGATGACAGAACTGAGAATGATGATCAACATATATATTAACATTTTGTTACCATATTTTGTACATAAACTGTTGTTGTGATGTGTTGCTACTTTGGGCTTTAAAAACAGAGCATCATTAGATTATGCCTGCCAAATATTTGCATTGAATGTTTGTCCCAGAGCTATAAATGAGATAATGTTGTGGGTCTCTTTTCCCTGCTAGATGTTCACCTTTTATCTTGGTCCACTCATTTACTTTGGCTCCACACCACATTTAGAGCTGGGCTTAAACGCCAAATTGGTTCATTTCAGCAAGTGGGCTGAAAGATGCCCTTACAAGAGCTGAGCAGGGAGG
>NC_045733.1:28106012-28107308 GCF_008692095.1 Etheostoma spectabile | reverse complement strand
CTTCTGGGGCTCAAACCCTAAAATATTTTCTCAAAAGTCCTAAATCTTTTAAGCCGACTTTACTGTCATTCAAAGGCTATACCTGGCTTTGTTTTAAAGCTAGACAGAAGATTAAGATATTGATATAATATGAAACTAGACAATCATTCTTGCATAAATAATAGTAAGCCCAGGGAGATGTTTGTCAGCCTTATATGACTTCCCCCTCTCTCTTATGAGGCGTCCATGGTTTGGAGATCACTGGATGACTCATATGATTGGTTTTAAGGGTCTGTTAAATAACGCAAGTAAAAAGAGTTACTAAATAACAGCAGTCTTCTGCAGTCTCATTGCAAAAAGAAGATCCACTAACCTTTTTTGTCATTTTTTTGTTGGAGGCTAAGAATGTTCCTTTTTAACTTGAGTGCAATTTATGTGGGAATTGTTTTTAGTTTTTAGATAATAAAAAAAGGAAAGAGACAAAGGTGAGGGGTGCAACACAGTTTTTACTGCTCAATGAAGGATAGTGTCGGAGTGGGGATGCAGGTTTTACTATTTAATTGTCTTGTTTTTGTTGATAGTTGATAAGAAGGTGTGACGTGTACACACTAAAATACTCATCCTGAGTTGTAATACCGCCACTGCTGCGTCCCAACTCTGGTAAACAGTATGTGAAGAGATAGCATCCAATGGACTGAAGGCTAGCAAGCTGAATGTACCTTTGCCCAAAAGCTATTGTTGAAAGGTTTTACCATTAGGAAGCTGCGTATGAAGTGACCAGCATCAGGTGGACAGTTTGATGAAAGAATGAGATGCTATAGCTGGTTTGCTTGGTAATGTGTGTTTTGCAGAATAATGTCTCTTCTTTTGAAAAGCAGTACAAGTGTGGATGACGAGCTCTGAGACGAATTGCCACTGTATAGTTACAGACAGAGGTAATGAACCGAAACTCACTTGTTGAATAAAATCGCCTTCACACTCTGCTGCCTGGCTTCAGAAAGCTGCCGGCGGGCAAACACTCAGACGATGACTCATCGCGCCCCAAACCATGCAAGCTAATGAGATCTGACATGATATCCGATAGAAATTACATATGGTGCATGCATGTCTGTATTGATTAAGAAAGGGTGGTCAATTTGGCAACACAACGCTTAACCCTGACAGCTATATATAACCAATATAACAGATTAACATTAAGTGATTGGAAATGTGATACAGACTCAGCCCTGCTGAGCTCCTCATGCAGGGCAAATCCAAGATACCTCATGAATAACACTAATTTTATATATATATATATATATATATATATATATATAT
>NC_045733.1:28089585-28106002 GCF_008692095.1 Etheostoma spectabile | reverse complement strand
TATATATATATATATATATATATATATATATATATCCTTCTGATGAAGAAAACACTAATACAAATTGAAACTCCTAAACTGCTCCTTTACTTTGGCAGGCAGTGATTCGCTGCGAATCTCTATGAAGGGGCACTGAAACCTTGATTCTGAAACGCCTCAGTCGACTCATTTACTGACAGAACTAGAAACATATTCATAAGCATGAGTTTTAAATGCTTTACAGCTTGAATCTGCTCCATTTTCTTTGTTTCTTTCCTTAGTTTTGTTTCCTTTTAATTCCCAGCCTGGATGAAGGAAACATCTGCTCAGTGAAAGAAGACATTTTACCCCTCTTGCTAAATTTCTCACATTTATTTTTAAATGTATCTCTCCTTCCACCCTAAGAGTGTGAGTTCTCAGGAAACGCTGGGTCATAGGAAGAGCTCGGTGTGCGTGCCGCGAGCTTTGGGCCAGCTGTTCATCCTGCTGCAGTACCAGACGCTCGCCCAACGCATCAAGGTGTTGGTCCGAAAGGCTGAGAACCTGGCAAAGCTCACACGGATACCAGGAGCGCCAGGTAAAGACCAAAATTTGTTTATATCCAAACAATAAAATATAGTGGTTTGCCATACGTGTTTCTTGATCTGTTGCACCTAACGGCGTGTTCCAAATCTGTAGTTATGGTCTGGTTTAACTGATGGCAACTGCAACTACTTAAGGTAGGTTAGGGAAAGATAGCAATGTAACGCTACTTTTATATTTGCTTCAGAAGAGTTTTCTTGTCTGTAAAAAAGGTTTTTTAAGCATTTGGACACATGACTTGGTAAGTAGAATCCTAAAGACACAATAACAACCGGTTTGGGATGAGTTCTCTCAGTTGCAGATGTTAAGTAAAACTGTTATACATGTGAGTCAAATTCTTTATCCTTCTATTTGTAAGAGTGAGAAAGTTATTTTATTGAAAACAGCTTCCTGCCGCTGCTGGAAAGGTGGTTGATGAGAGCTGAGAGAGTGAACCAAAATAACGCTGTAGGGCGAGAAAGTAAAAAAACACAGAGCTGAAAGATGTTAAAACACTGTAAAGCTGAGTGGAAATGCAGCGTCAAGTGGGCATTGTCTGTAGGATCCTCACTGCGAGCAACAATTCAAAGTAGTCATGTGAACTATTAAAAATACTAGGTATTGGCACTTTAAGGGACCATCCACACTTTTTGGTGCAAACGCACATGTTTTGCATCGTTTTTGGCCGACGCACTTTTTTAAAACCTGGTCCCGGGGTGACAAAAATTAAAAAACGGCGCCATTGCGGCTTCGTTTTGCATACTTGCATATCGATGATGTCATTGCCACAACCCTCGACCTCTATTCTTCAACCTCTTATCCTGCGACAACGTCTCATAACAACAACAATGGCGGACTACGTGCTTGTTTTCCTGCTGGAGAAAATTATGAGCCTATTAGGATTACTAGGGCAAAATAATATGCTCCTTATTGTGTTTTTGATTTCTTCTTCTACTGTCTGTTTGTATACAGCCCGCAAGCTTATGCGCATGCTCTGCCTCTTCTTCTCCGTTTTCTGTGAATTTCTGTGCAGAAACAGGGCCACCTATAGGCCTGGAATATGAAGTAGAGTGTTGAGTCATTTACAAATGGATCAGTTTAGACACAAATATTCTTGAACCGATGCCAGGGAAGATGAGGAAAAAAGATTGTTTTGGTACATGTGGACATGGCCTATGAACAGACTCTTAGTATTTTATCTGAAAAGGCTTCCAATTATAAGACCTTCAATGTATTTGAACCTTTTCTCAGTTGAGAACCCTCAAGTTCCAGCCTGCACTTTGCAAATATTTTTATTATACTGACACCGTAAGCTGCAACACACACCGGTAGACATGGACACTGTCTCAAAAGCCTCTGTCTCTATTCTCCTCTTCATAGCTTGTTCATACCAGCCATGTTGGCTTGTCATAGTAGGAAAAGCACAGGTGTATTCAAAACCATTAATGATGGCTGCATTGCACTTAGGAAAGGCACTGGTATTGTGCATGTTGACTCACTGAAATAGCTTACTGGGAAACTTAATGGAATTGAGCCATTGTTAAGGTTATCAATTTCAGCTGTACTTTTCCTGCTATGACAATTCAAAAAGGTCTGCTGGGAAAAAAGGTTCATTGCTTCAGCCACAGTCAGACAGATCGGATCCTTTATTGGCTTGTAGTATAATCAGATTAGGAACCGATCAGCCCGGTGTCATTTCCCTTCCTGTCTGTATCATATTTCACTACCTCTGATTTTAAGCTCTGCTTTGATGATGCTGGTTTGGAGAGGAGGAAAGAGAAGATTCTGCAAGGCAAGGCAAGGCAAGGCAGCTTTATTTGTAAAGCCCATTTCAGCAACAGGGCAATTCAAAGTGCTTAACATAAAATCAGTTAAACAGATAAAACACAAGTACAAACAGTTAAAAATCATAAGCATTAAAAACCGATAAAACACATGAATAGACAGTTAAAAACAAAATAGAAACATTAGGACACATAAAACACAAGAATAAAAGTTCTAGTTCTAGTTAAGAGGAAAACAACTTGAATGTTTTGGTTTCCCCACACTTAAAGTGAGTTTGAGGCTACGTGGTTGGTAATTTGTTCTTTTTGAGTTTCAGGATCAAATTGTTTCTGAAATAAGTAAATACTGTACATGCTGTTTGCGGATGCATGATGCGTGTATGACAATGACACGCTTTTTAATTTAGTGAATCTAATTAGCATGTTAAAATGGATTTACAAGGGAAATCATGTTTTGCAAGGGATGATGCATAGAGTGGAGAAGGGTTCAGAGAGGGTTAGATGCGGATGAGGATGTAGACTGCGTAGACTGTTCCATGTGCAGATAAAACAACACACAAGACTGCAGGGATGTGTACATTGATTCACAACAAACCAACCACAAAATTAGAAGATTTTGTACTAATGTTTTCGCTGCTCCTTTCGTATATTTTTTACCCCTGTAGAAAGTTCATCAAAAATATTGTATGACATAAATAAATAAAAACAAGTCTGAATTAAATAAAACAAAATCATGATTGTGGTGTAATTGCTTCTCCATAGACCACTACGTTGTCATCAACCTGCTTCAGGATGGGAAAATAATTGGTACCAAGGAGACCAAAGGGGCCAGTGGTGCCAACCCCGTCTGGAACGCTCCATTCTTGTTTGACTTGCCCTCTGGTGACATCGCCCAGCTACCATTGGTCCTTGAGTTTATCGTCATGCAGGTAAGATGTTCTACATTCGTTGGCAAAGTCCCTGATACTATATAGCCTACATTACATGTTAAACAGTGACATTCCATTTTATGTTAGTATGCTGAGATATTATGGAGCTAGAACAGAGACAGTAACCTTTGGTATTGAACCAAAAATTTGGCATGGAAACAACAAATATTGGCACTGAAAAATGTAGTTTGTCAGTTAATGTGTTACGCCTGTTAGTGTGCGTGTGATTTGCTTAGAAACCTGTCACTCAGCAGCCATACTTGTGACTGGAGAGAAATTATGGGGGAGGGGCGTTGAGGTGCTGTGCCAGTGTTAGCAGCAGGTATAGGGAGCGGAACTCGTTCTCTTAATACATCCATGACGGAGCAAATGAGAGACACAAGCCGGGTCAAGCCGTGTAATAAGACTGGCCTTAGGGGTCCTAAAGGACAGGAATTACTAAGGACAGGAGTTATTATAAAGACTAGATCATGGAGAGATAAACAGACTTACTTCATATTTGGAGGTTCCAGGTGAACTTGAGGAAGACATTGCAGATATGTGGTTTTAATACATTTGTGAGGATCCCTGTGGAGGTGCAGTCTCTCGCCAGTAGCCTATGTAAATGACCTGTAATAACCACGCCCTCTTTGTCCCTCCTCTCAGGCCCCTCTTCCCTAAACCAAAACCGTGAGAGAAAGTTGAAACTGAAAACAAGTGACATTGTAAAAATCACTGTCACTGAAATGACACAGACATCAACAAAAAATGTAGATTGACATTGAAAAACCTACCATAATGCAAATGTCAAAGTGAAATAATATAATAGGATTGTGAGATTATTACTTTTTGATGTTTGTGTTTTATATACCAGTTCAACATTTTCATTGCCAATATTTGTTGTTTCAATGCCAAATTTTATATACCACATGTTACTGTCACTGTTCTAGCTCCATAAGGTATTAGTAACTGGATATTTTCACAGTTGTTAATTCAGACATGTCTATGTATGCACAGGGCCGTCTGTACACCAAGAGCAGTATTCTGGGCCGCGTTCTGATTGGCAGCGATGCCACAGAGGCGGGACAAGGACACTGGAAAGAAATGTGCAGTCGGGGGCAAATAGAGACAGCTCGCTGGCACATCATCCAATCAGATGTACTGTAGGACTGATTGACAGACTGTGGGACTGCGCTGCTGTCCATCAGCTGCCCAGTGAGTGGAACGCAGAGAGGCGGAGTGGGAATAACATGCGATTGGGGTGCACATGCATCAAAGTATTTCTTCTTAGTCATTTTATTTCTGATTTTAGATTTCCATGTTAATCATTATCAACAGATAATGTTCATGAATGAAATAACTGGTCAAGCTGTTTTAGGGAGAGACACACATCTACATGGTCCATGAGTATGGAGCAGGGATGTGCAGCAGCTTTCACCATGTCAACAGTATTCTGCATCCCAGCATTACCTTTGTGGTTATTTCCATCGTCAGTTCTTAAAACTGTAGTCTGTTTACCTGTATCATTTGGGTTCTATTTCGTATAGGCTTCGCCCTCTAAGGGCTACGCTATTGGGTTTATCCCTTCGCGCATGCGCAGTCGTGAAGATTTTCTTTCCCCCCCTAGCTCCAGCTCGGGCCTCAACTACGTCCGCATTTACTGCATATATACAAGCGGACCTTTGTTCGACTCCCACTTTTTCTTCAACTTCGCAGTATGAAGTCAAGCTCACACGTCCCCGTGCCCGTGTCTGCCCCTCCTGCCGACCGCCTACATCCTTCCGCCGACCTCCACCCCGCTTGCGAGGCCTGCCTGGGTGCCGTTCACCCGGCCAGGCCTCACCCCCCACCCTCCTGCCAGTTTTGCGCCCGCCTGTCGTCTAAAGAGCTAACTCGACGGGCGGAAGTTTTCTGGTTTGCCAGGCTGGCGGGACGGAGACGGCAGCTGGGCAGACAGACAGAATCCGCGCACCTTGGACCGCTGACGGACGGCGTTTTCGACGAGTATGGTCCGCTGACTCCGCTCTCTTGACAGCCCTCCATCACCGGTTTCCCCTCCTCCCCTCTGAGGGTCCCCCTCCTCCCCTTTGGGGGATTGGGCCTCGAGACGGCGATTGATGCTTTCCCGCTGGAGCTCTCTCCGTCTCCCGAACCGGCCTGGGGCACCGCCCAGCGCTTCCCCTTTGCCCCACCCCTCCAGCCTCCACCGCTAAGCTCTCTTCGCCGACCTGCCGGAGATCATAAGGAGGCGCGCAGCTTAGAGGCTAGCTCTCGCGCCGCGGAGCTCCAGCCCCCGCTCGCGGCCTTTTGAGCGGTGATGTTTATGCCCAGGAGCCGCCCTCTTCACGGGCCCCACTCTGGCCGCGCTTCCGAGCTTCGGCCATTTGTGGAGGAGGCTTTCCTCCAGCCGGGAAACTGAAGGCTCCCGTCTCTCGCTATGCCCCGTTTACTCGGGTTCAGGCGATACGGACGCAGGTTTTCCTTCAGTCCCTCCCCTGGAGGGGAGCCTGGGCGTCCATTTTCTTCCAAAGCTACTTTCTTTGGCCACCGAAGCCCAGCCTCCCTCTCCCCAGATCAGTGTGCGCTCAAGTCACTGACCGGGCCCACCAATGTGCCGCCCAGGGCTGGCGGCACAAAACAACATCGCCTTACTGGCCTCCGCCGCCTCCGCGATGGCCACTACTCCCGCGCCCTCCCCTCGGACTTGCCACGAGATTGGTAAGGCTATGACCGCCATCCTTACCCTGACCACGCGTCCCGGGTGGCGCTGTCCAGGTGATGGCTTGGCAACTGTGGCCCCGAAACATCGGGCTCCACATGTCTCAGCTGCCAGCGGACATTAGACGCGAGCTTCTGTACGGTCCCATAGCCCCCGATGGACTATTTGGGCCCGCCTACAGACTGCCACGTCTCATCTCCATCAGCGGCGGGGGACGCCAGCGCTTCGAGGCTCGCTCGGAAGGCTCCTCCTCAACAGCACCACCGTCGCCATGACAACCGTCACAAGGAACGCCCCGCAGCACCGCTGCGGCTGCGTCTTCCCAAGCTTCGGTCGGGGCCCCCACCCGTCCCCCTCCGCAGCACAGACGATGCCACACGCCCGTCAACCTGCACAGCCAACAGTCCCTGTTGCTCTAAACAGGGCACTGTATGACAGTTGTTCCCCACCAAGCACACACCAGGCCGTCGCCGCGAGCGGCGCCACTGCGTCCCCTCTGCGCAGGCCGAAATGAGCTGTCCCCCACGGACGACGACGCTTGTCCACCCCCACTCCCCACGGCGATGCCCGGGGCGGGGGTGTCGGTTAACCCAGTGACCGCTCCCCCCCACACGCGCGCCCGGCGCCACTGCCCTTTCGAAAAGCCCTACCATGGGCTGGGCGACGCGATCACTCGTCTCGCCACAGCGGCGGGATGGGCCTCTGCGCTCCCTGCTTGCCATGTCGGTGAACAACACTCAGACATGTGCTCGCCCACTGTCGAGTGCAGCGCGGCAGGGATTGGCTTGACACACATGGACTCGTGGATGTCAAAGCTGATAACACGGGGTTACACACTCCAGTTCGCCTCCCCCCCGCCCCCTTTCGCGGGTGTGTTGGAGACGACGGTTTCATCCCTGGCAGAGTCGACCGCAATGCGTCAGGTTAGAAGGGTTGCTGGCGAGCGGAGCTATTTCCCGCTCCCTCCAGGGGAGAAAACGAGGGTTTTTACTCTCGCTATTTTCTCACCCCGAAGAAGTCAGGAGGACTGCGTCCCATCCCGACCTGTCGAAATTCAACCGGTATGTCATGGAGCGCCCCTTCCACATGCTCACCATCAGCACGTGTTGGAATGTCGCCCCAACGATGGTTTACATCCGTGGATCTGAAAGACCGCTTACTTTCCATCCAAATCATTCCCAGGCACAGAAATTCCTGCGCTTCTCCTTCCAAGGGGCCCGTTCCCAGTTCAACCGCTGCTGTTCGGATACTCACTAGCCCCCCGCACCTTTTCCAAGTGCATGAGAACGGCGCTCCACCTCTACGAGAGGGGCATCAGAGTCCTCTTTTACTTGGACGATCTGCTCATTCTAGCCCCCTCTCGGGAGCGGGCGGCGCTGCACACTATGGAGGTTCTGCAGCACCTACAAACCTGGTTTTTTGCCATAAATTGGAGAAGAGCGCCCTCGTCCCCGCACATCGATAGTTTATCTGGGCGTAGACATGAGCTCGATCAGCATGAGAGCCAGGCTGTCAGCACCGAGGCAGGAAGCCCTGACTTCTCTGTTGTCCCGCTTCAGGCCGCGCGCGACAGTGCCAGCGCTGTCAGTTATGCTCTCTGGCTGATGTCCGCGGCACACACGGTGGTCCCCCTGGGTCTCCTCCACATGAGGAAGTCCAGAGTGGTTTTCACCGCCAGCGGCTCGATCCCATTCGCCACAATGGCGAATGCTGTCCATCCCTCATTCCCTCCAATCAACCTGGCATACTGGGGAGTCCCCAAACCCTGTCTTCCGGGGTTCCCCTGGGCAGAGTGACGTCATATGTGACGTGAACACAGACGCGTCCCTCACTGCTGGGGGGGAATGTGCGAGTCACAGGTGGTGGGAGGGGCCTGGCCTCCTCCCCCTCTCCCTCACATAAACTGCCTGGAGCTGTCCACGTGTTTAAGGTGTTGAACCACTTTCACCCGTGGTGACGGGGAGGCATGTTGTAGTACGACGGACAACATCACGGCGGCGGCATTCATAAACCGCCAGGGCGGCATACCTCACCCGGCTGTTAGAAATAGCCAGACCCTCCTGCTGTGGGCGCACAGCCACCTGCTGTCTCTCAAAGCAGTAATATCCCCGGGATTTTGAACCGGCAGCCGACTTGATGTCGAGGGGGGGCCCTCCCACAACGAGTGGATTAATCCCACTATCGTTCAAACGTTATGGAGCAGGTTCGGGAAGCGAGGTGGATCTTTCGCTTCACGGAGAACACCATGCACACTGTGGTTCTCCTTGACCGCCGGGACAACCCTCCCCTCGGCGTAGACGCCTTCTCCCACAAACCCGGCCCAAAACCCTCCTATATGCTTTTCCCCCGGTCCCCCTGATCCCTCGCCTCCTGGAGCGCGTCCGGAGGAGGATCTGTTAATTGTTCTGGTGGCACCGGAGCGCACGGCGCGTCCTGGTTCCCAACCCTCGTTCAGCTGCTGGTGGCTCCCCCCTGGCAGATTCTGTGCGGAGAGACGCACTATCGCAGCTGACGGTGCGATCTGTCATCCCCCAGTGATAAATCAGAGACTGTGGGGCTGTTGCTGAGCGGGAGCGCTTACAGAGATTAGGCTTGCCCCCCGCCGTGGTACGCACTATCCAGGGCTCCAGAGCCCCCTCTACCATAGCAGCGGCTACGCAGGGCGCTGGTCTGCCTTCCAGCGCTGGCACAGAGAGACGCGAACCCCACATCGTGTCCCCTACCTCTCGTGCTGACGTACCTACAACCTCTGGTGGATAATGATTTGGCTCCACTACAGTCAAAGCATACGCAGCAGCCCATCTCATCCTGTCACGAAGGTTTCGGTGAGAGGACAGTTTTTGCCATCCCCTGGTGAAACGTTTCCTGAAGGGGGTTAGGCGTCAAAACGGCGTGTTCCCCCCTCGCCCCCCAATGGACCTCTCTGGTGCTGCGGGCTCTGGGGAAGCCCCCCTTTGAGCCCTTGACACAGGCTTCGCTCAGAATGCTGTCGCTTAAGCCAGCATTCTCCTTGCCCTAACGTCGGCCAAAGAGTGAGTGATTTATGTGCACTGTCAGTTTCTCCGTCCTGCCTCTCCATTAGAGGGGACGGGAGCGCAGCACCTTACAGCCAATCCCTCCTTCACACCGAAGACTTTAACTAGTTCTTTTCGGTCAAGGTGTTTTTCCCTCGAGGTTTGTTTTTTCCCCCCACCTCCCGCTACCGGTGCGGAGGAGGCTTCCCACCGGTTGTGTCCGTGCGCGCTTGTCCAATACATTTTACGCACGGCAAATATCGGAAACTCGCAGCTGTTTGTGCATTTATGAGAACACTCCCAAGGATCACCCTCTCAAACATCGTCTGTCTCACTGGCTGTGCAGGCTATTACCCAGGCTTATACTCGAAGGGAAGAGAGCCCCCCCAAGACATTCGGGTCACTCTACGAGGGCCCTGTCGGCGTCTGCGCTCTATTTAAAGGCATGGCAGTAGCCGACATTTGCGCGCGCAGCCTCCTGGCTTCCCCGTGCCCCTTCATCCGCTTTTATCTGCGAGATATGTCTGAATCTTCCATGTCTCATGCGGTTTTTGTCCACAGTCAGTGACGCGTAATGCCGCGCTGAATTGTGCAAAAAAAAAAAAAAAAAAAAAAAAAACGGATGCCTTGATTGTTGCCAATCTCCTTCACACCTATTGCTGAATGACCCTGCCTGCTGTCTCACCTCTCCTGTACCTGGGGTATTTCTTGTGAGACACGTTTTTTATCTCATACATTGTCATAATCATGTTGCACGCACGGAGGTAATCATGTCTCTCCGTTGCATGCGCGACAGGATCAATCCCGCTTAACCCCCATTAATCATTGTACTACTGCATCATATTGCGGGCCACTGAACTTATCCGGCCACGCCATTGGCAGGGCAGGCTTTGTCAGAAGATGACTCTGACCCCTCTGTACATTGTTGCTGGGGCAATGTGTGTATGTTCGCTTGTGACCTTGTGCCGCAGGTGCATTGACTACTCACTTCGCCCTAACCCATACGTAGCCCTTAAGGGCAGCCTATACGAAATAGAACGTTAGTTACTTTGTGTAACTCCAGATCTATTAGTATAGGCGTAGCCCTCTAAGGTCCGGCCACCTGCTCCTAGAACATTATTTGAAGAAAAAGCTGTGTTTTGGAGTCGAACAACGGTGCCTCCTGTATATATGCAGTAAATGCGGACATTGAGGCCCGAGCTGGACGCTAGGCGGAAAAGAAAATCTTCACGACTGCGCATGCGCGAAGGGATAGCCCTTAAGGGCTACGCCTATACTAATAGAATCTGGAGTTACCAAAGTAACTAACGTTGTGTGCAACTTGTGCTGGTGTTGTGGTACTGTTTATATTGTGCCCAGAGGCTACAAATGTTGTGTTGAAAGTTATAGAGCATACAGTATATGTTGCTACACAATTGTGTATTACTGTGCCATAATTTGTCCACATACAGTACTGTAAACACCTCTCCTCACGATTATGTACGAGGCCGTTGCAGTGGCTTCACTTTGTGTCGCATGCCTGCTAAATCTTTTCCTTTGATCAGTTCCCAGAAGGATTTGTAAGTTGTGTTCTCTTGTCATCCACTGGAAGCTACAATAAACATTGGTTGGTTCACACATGCCACAACCCAGTTCTGTATTAAATGTATACTTACATGGCTTAAAGATTTCTATAATAATTCCAACTTTTTTCAACAAAATGCTAAACAGATAAATACAAGACTGAATAGCCACTTTACATTTTGTCTGCTGCGTTGCTGTGCAACATGAGGTCTTTAGCCAATAGATTGTGACCAAGCAGCAGAATTACCAAAAACATTATTGACTGTCATGTAATACTCATACACTGTGGAACCCTTGCTATTGGATTTTATTATTTAAAACAATCTGCAGCTGTGTCTTCTCAATCCAAGAGAAGCCTCAATGAAGAATAGCATTGATTGCATGATGACTTTAGCATGGACTTGCTTTTCTCTGGAGTCATTGTAAAACAGAAACAGATGTGGTCTATTTTAGACAGACTTGCAGAATCAATATAAGACAGTCAAAAACCAACAATGAATGAAATCATCTGCCATTCAGTCAGTTAGTCAATCAATGCCAAATTCATCACATATAGATATATTTTTGAATTAAATAATGAAGATATTACTCTGTGGGATAGGACTATTATTGTTCTTCATCTTTATAGCCACACGACACATTAATTAAACTTCAATTCTAGGGTTTAAACTGACATTTGTCTGGCCAAAATTTATCAACATTAAAATATTCAGCACCCGTCACATATATAGTATAATAATGACAGAAAATGTCATGTGTTTTTCATATTAACATACAACATTTTTGCTTTCTAGGAAGGAATTCTGTTTGTATTAGTAGTATATTGACCATGTTGATGCCTGCTGGTGACATGTATTGTCTCAACTGTATATGAATGGCTTTGCTTTCAAAAGGGAACAATTTCAAATAAATTAAAATACATTGTTATTATATAAAAGGAAGTTTGCCAAAGAGGTGGATTTTATTAAGATTTTGAGTATTGTTTTCTTTGAAAAAGATGATTACAATGTATACATACATGTTTGTGAAAAGGATCATGTCAATTTGGTCATTTTATGCATTCAAAATATTAAAAATCTTTGGCAATATATAGAGAGTTTTCATTCTGCTGACAGACACCACATCACATTCACATAACTGTGAAACAAAATAAAGAGGAAACATGTTCAGTCTATCTAAAGCAACATTAGAAATCCACTGCATTGTGATTTTCATGTTTTGCTTGAATGAAAATCTATCCATAATGATTTTATGTTTTTATGTTGCAAGGAGGGAGAGGTTGGCTGCTACTGTTCTGAACACACTTGGCTATTGGCTGCTGCATTTGGAGTTTATGATAGTTCAACCTTTTCAACTTTTTGTAGCCCAACCATGGCAACCAGGGAAACCACAGCCAGGGAAATGACACAGGAGAGAATTCTATCAGCAAAAGGTTCCCTGAATCCTTTTTACCAACAAAAAACAACTTGCAGCATGAGCTTCAAAGTTATTATATCAATCATGTAATTTTGCTAACTAGCATATCTCGCATCTTTTTTTAGCTGCATGATTAGATTAAATTACTGTAGGTGGATAGCAGCAGCCTTTGGTGTGTGGTACAGGTAATTGGTTGCGTGAGAGGTAGTTAGGAGCCACAGTGATGGCGTTGCGCCTTCTTGCGTCAATTCAAAATACACTGACACCACCAGTAGCAGAGAGCCTAAGTAAGCACCGTCAGAGTCTACAGCCATGCTAGAAACTCTATACCAACTGGACTTTAGTTTAGTTTAGTTTATTAGTTTGCGTGTAATGTCACCCCCTTTATTTAACTGTACAGTATAAGGAGCAACTTTAGCCTCTACAGCTAATTTCCAACTGTAGTCCTTGACCAGTTGTCAATAGACATCCTAAAATACAATAACTTGGGCAGAGCTGTGAGCTTTGAGCCAAATGCTAACGTCATCATGCTAACATGTTCACAATGACACTGCTAACATGGTAAGGTTTACCATGTTTGTCGTCTTATTTTAGTGTGTAAGCATGCTAACATTTGCTAAACACAAAGCACAGGGGAAAAAGTTTGGCAGGTATTTGATTACAAATTTAAACATGCTGTAGGATTGGACGGACAATTCCCTCAAAGCCATGAACGCCAACATCATGGTTGGCGACTCGACAAAAAAATTGCCAGTCATTAGGGATCCTTCCTTTAGGGGAAAATGAATGTCTTCCCGTGGCTTTAATAGTTGGGGGGATATATAGTTATGTCTGGCCCACAGTGGTGGACCGACAGACATGCCATTGCCATCCATAGAGTGATGTAGCTAGCATGGCTAAACCTGGCTGTAATGATGATGTCACTAAGAGACAACTGCTGGAACTGGTCCAGAGATGGTGATTAATTAAGCTCCTCTGACGTTATGACAGCCATCGTAGTGATTTTATATGAATATAGGGACATTTTCTGCTTCGCACCTAAAAGTCTTTCACTCTATAAAATGACAGTCAATGAAACACAATTGTCTGTAATATTAGTAAACTACAACTCTACAAGCCCACAGAGACACTGGCCTTGATGATCTGATTACTGGAACAGAATTCAGTTTTAATGCAGAATGTCCCTTCAATCCCTGTTCCTATTTGTGAGACATATAGCCTGCAAACCTTTCCTCTGTTTTTTTTCCACCTGGATTTTTAACCCTGCTTGCCTTCAAATCATCTGCTCCTGGCAGACATGTAGTGGCAACTGTATGCATCATGATTATATATTTAAGTTATTGTTTCCTGTTCACAGTCTAAGACATCCATCAGATAGCTATAAATACCCATAGGATGTGCAATCCAAAGGAGACGTCATCTAACTCCTGGGGTGATCTCATGTCACATCGGACCACCAAACAAATGTGACTATTGCCACACAAACACACACATATCCTAACAGTACACACACCAATGCACACACCCACACAAAAAGCCAGGGCTTGTGTCATTATGAGTCAGAAAACCCTCACAATTTGTAAAATGTGAAAAATGTATATCTCATGAGCCCCGTTGAATGGAAAACACATTCTCTCACCTAATTACACTCATCATATCAAGTCATGCTTGCCATTCATGGCCCCCTTCCTCACCCTGTCATATGAACTTTCTCTATCCAGATTTGCTTGAGGTTACTCCAGGAGGTCTTGAGCAAAGTTAAAAATAGTTTCATTTGATTGTTGGTTTATTTAATGTATTTATTTGTAAGTTTGCACAAAATAAGAATGTATCTGGTATTTTTTATACCTAACTGTGGACACCCTAAGTATAAACTTAATGATGCAGGCAGTAAAATAAAGTCAACCTATATAAAAATATAACCATGTTGACACTGAGCAGATGGACACTATGTTCTCTCCCACATAAAGACAGAAAAACAAACGCCAACTCTGTCCAGTCCAGTAAGCACCATTCAGACTAGCTTATTGGAAGGACCAGCTTATTGGAATAAGTTACCTGTTAGATGCATTTCAACTTGGTATGTTTAAAAAAAAAAAGATTTTTTGTGACCTTTTTAGGCCTTTATTTTTGACAGGACAGCTTAGACATGGAAGGGGAGTGAGAGGGTCAATGACATGCCGCAAAGGGCCACAAGTCAGAACCAAACCCTCAGCCGCTGAGTCGAGGAAAAAGCCTCTGTAAATGGGCATGCGCTCTACCAGATGAGCTCCCCAATGTGCAAAAATGTATTGTTTATATTGTATTTGGTGAGGGTGATCCACTCACACTCTACTGCTTAAGTTATTGGCCCTTTTGGCCACCTAGTGGTTGTAATATAATATCTTTTGTTTTGTTTTTGGTTTTCCCCCTCTTGTATGTACTACACACTATAATTGCAGTTCTACTTTTAATTATCTCATTAGAAATTGTTACAACAAAGCTTTGTTGCAGACACATCCAAATTACACATCATACAGTATAAAAAAGTATGCTGCGATTGTGATATGCAGTACTGATACACCCTCCAAAAGTGAGATGGTACAGGTGCTTTTTATCCTATTAAACAAATTTAAACACAGTCCCTGAACACACCTCTATTGGTCTGACTGTCGACTGTGTTTTGGCATTATTGATCCACACTTGCCAGCTTCTCTGCCTGTCTGTGCACCTGTCTGGGTGTAGCTTAAGTCAGTAATAATTCCACAGTGCATGGATCATACTGACAGAGTTTTATCCATGTGTGTGAGGGTGCAGGCATCGCAGATGGCTTGTGTTGAAGAACAATCTGGTGTTGGTTTATAAAATGGAGAACTTAGATTAGCATAGAAACTATCATTGCTAACCATTAAATCTGGCTAATGATTTGGGAATGATCTCCAGCCTTACGGAGTTCTAACATCCTCCACACTGCACAGCAGGACACATCTGTGACTCACTGTTTTAGTTTGGTGCTTCTCCGGTTGCCTTTTCCAGACCCACGGTCTGACATTTACTGCCTGCCACTCTGCATCTGCTTTCATCTGAGGAGACGGCAGGGCCTTTCTGTTTTGAAGAACAGGGAACGTGTTCTCCACTATGCTAAATTGGATGCAGAGGCGTGCCACCTGCTGTATGCTCAGCTCAAAGCTTTTCCAGTGCAGCAATGAAAAAAAGTTTAAAAAAAATACAAAAGTCTCTTTCAGTACACAGAAAAAAGTCAATATAGGAAACAAAATTACCCCACACACTGCCTTACTAGAAAAGATGATAATTTATAACTATGGAAACAAAGTGATAGAGACCACTTGGCATTTTGAAATTAAACTTAGCAAGAACTCAAAGGTATATATCATGATCAAAGAGGCCTAAAGATAAGTGGGAGTAAATTAGATGTTTGAGTATGCAGTATCACATGTGAACTCCATTCTAAAACAGATATGGTCAAATAAAATGCAGTTGTGAATATTACCTCAGTGTTCTTGCCTCAGGCTAATTCACATGACTGTCTCACCCCATCTTGGCCACATGTATTGACTGTGCTCTGCTTCCACTCAGCACCCAAATCAATAGCAGTGGAGAACTATACCTTCAGAGTGCACAGGCTGTCAGTAACCTCTTCTGTCATCCTTGAGTAGTCCGTTACGTGTACGTAAATGGTTAAATGCACTGTAACCCCCAGTTGGAAGAATGCTGCACTGCACAATCCCAGACAGAATAACAACATGATGAAAAGACAAGAGAGTATTTCCCTGTTGTCTGCTTCCTCCAAACTTCATCCAAACCAATCACAATGGTGTAAACACTTGTTGATCAGACATCTCAGCTTCAGATTTATAGATTTGAAGTTTTAATTTATAAACAAATTGTGCTTGTACTTATATATGTTTTACTGCATTTCAAATGTGACCAATATTGTGCTGTTTTTAGGCAATACATCCATGCATTTAGTCAGTGACTTACAGTACACATACATCACATTCTTAAATTGCTTTATGTATTTGCTTAAACAATGAGGTTGACATCCAACTGAGTAACCCTACGCATCATGAAAATACAAATTAAAATGTTGTAAGAGTAAGTGGATTTTTCAATTTTGGAGCATTATTTATTTTTTAAATAACATATGTTAATGAACAAAACTCGCATTTTCCATGTTCACAGTAATTTAAGTGCTTTGTAATGTCTTGATTTAACAAATGATTTCCTGGCCAGACTGTGTGAACTAGGAAACGTGGACCATGATTCCTAGCAAAACTGCTTGAACGTCGCCCTCATGTGGATCTCTGAGGAAAAGCAGCTAGCTGCTGGACAAAACAATCACTGAAGTGAACTACACAAGAAAAAGGACTGATATGTGAGGTTAATTACAGAAGCATCACAAAAAGGGCTGTTTTTGATAGTTTAGAACAGCATGTGAGAAAAAGGCAGCTGTGTGTGTGTGTGTGTGTGTGT
>NC_045733.1:28080912-28089575 GCF_008692095.1 Etheostoma spectabile | reverse complement strand
GTGTGTGTGTGTGTGTGTGTGTCTGACTGTACCTGCATGTGTTGAATGTGTTGAAAGCCTGGGTGTGTGTACTGTTGTTGTTGTCTGAGATGCTTTTAGGTCATATCAGCACAAGTCAAGCATGCACGCATGCATGCATGCGCGCATGCACAGACACACACACACACGCACAGACTCACACACACACAGACATACACACAGACACACACACACACACAAATAGATGGCTGTAAAGTGAAAAGAATCAAAGGCCTGGCTGTCGTCTGTGTTTTCAGGGTGAAAGCTGCTGTCTCCACCTCAGTGATACACTAATGCCACATTTGAGCTACATTATGTCAAAACAAACACACCCTCCCTCTCTGCTCTTTGAAAGGAAAATCATGCACATGATTTTACAAAATCCCTTGTGTGTGTTTGTGTGTGTGTGTGCAAGACAATGTGTGTGCATGGACCAGTGTGTATGTGTGTGTGTTCCAACTGTCAGCCCTCACATCTGGAGCCCACTACAGACCTGGTGGAGGATCAGAGAACCATATCGGAGATCAAATCTGCCTCCTTCCCTTTATTAGAGCTTTCTGTGACCATGATTAATGAACGCTCCGTCACGATTTGACCAGCTTTCACGCCCCTTATGCACCAGCTCAGAACTTTAACCCCTCCGGCTCAGGTTGCTCCAGTCTAGGCCCTGAAATCACATCACGGTCAGAGGTCTCGAGTCTATCGGCACTGGATCAAATGGCTGCTGGATCGAAGAAGACAGGAACGCCGTTCTGGTGCCTGAGAGGGTGTAAGTGAGAGACAGGCGACATGTAAACATGACTCTCTTACACACATGTTTTTAAAGGTATACTCACCATTCATGAAGACATTAAGGAATGTGTACAAATTATTATTGTGGTGAGGGGGCTGAAACATTTACTTAAAAAAAAAGAAGCAAACCCCTCCCAAGCAAATTTGATATTTTCTTGTGACCTTCCCCTTGATACCACACTTGTATCTCAAAACGATATGACAGCATTGAATTGATACAAATTTAATAACCATTTAAACATAAAAAATGGTGTACTTTCAATTAAACCTTAGCCAAACCTTGGTCTGGTATTAACAACAAAATTGTACTCTATTTTTTAAATTAACCAAAAGCTGCAGGATTAAGCACTGTCACTTTTACTTAAACATGAAAAGCATCAGATTACTGTATGTTAAAAAATAAAAAATAAAAACATTTTAATGAGTAAATTCAAAAGACCCTACAATGCTCTCCAGAAAAATATTTTTTTTTATTAACCTCCCCCTTTTCTGACCCTCCCAATAATTTTTAGACAGCCCCTTAATACGTTTCTTCTCAGTTACATCCTCACCACTGGTTTTACTTGATTTGACATTCCTCAATGAACAGCATTGATTCAGTTTTTTAAAGCTACAGGTGAGTCTAAATGATAATTTAATTCACCTGCCACCATAAGTCAACAGTGTTACCTTCAGACTGAAGCTGATGAAAGAAACCAGAGAGTCAGAATGGGCTTTAAATGCAACATGTGTCACACAGTATATACTCATACAGATATCTCCGCCACAACAAACTATCCCTGCTGTGCATTCAGTGGCACAGCATGGTGCAAGACTGCAGCTGCAGGGGAGGGGGAGTGGGAGCTCCAATGAAGTTGTGTTGGAGATTGTGAGGCCCAAATATCCCAGAGCAGCTGGACTCAGTGTGCCTCTCTCGTCTCTGTGTAAACAATGGGCCAGGCAACTTTAAGCAAAAACACATGAGACTCGTTTCTATTCAAACTATCTCCATTGTTGTGTTTGCGGACAGGCCCTTCTGCAACAAACACGTTTGAACTTACGATGGGTATGAGGGTGCTGTTAGTGGTGTTTTAACCCTGGAGCATTTCAGACCATTCAAGGACCACATTTCATGGGCTGGAGCCCTATTTTCTAG
Source organism: Etheostoma spectabile (assembly GCF_008692095.1). Lineage (NCBI taxonomy): Eukaryota > Metazoa > Chordata > Actinopteri > Perciformes > Percidae > Etheostoma > Etheostoma spectabile. Next base: position 28,087,630 of record NC_045733.1, on the reverse strand, counting down.
ATACTGTGACCACATTCAATCCAGATCAGAATTCTTTTTTGAACATCATAGAGCCATTTGATGGCAAGAGACATTTGGCGCATGCATGTGTAGATTACAAAGCAATCTCACTGCACAACATTTTAAATTATTTCTCCATTTTTCCCTTTTTTTCAGACCTTTTAATGGAACATTGTGGCCATGTGGTATTTCTTTTATGTACGTATGGACTTCAACACTACACAAATACAATTTCAAAACACCCACACTGGGGTGAAATGTCTTGCTCTAAGGTACCATGGCAGTATTTGAGTAAAAGTCCCATGTCATGCTCATTTTGAGGTTCATACTTTCATTTTGGGTTTCTATTGGCACACGTTTAGATTTAATATTCAAAAAACTTTTTGTAATACCGTCTTCATGGAATGTACGTGCATTCACCCTCTGTCTGAAAGGTCTTCTGCATCTCGGATTCTTTGCACCATCATTGCAGTCAGGGAATGACTGTAACGGCACTGTAGCAGCACTTTTTACATACAGTATTAAATATAGTTGTGACATCACAACCGTATAAAAGTCATGGCGTCTCATTTACAGGGACAGTTTCTGGCTGTGCGCTTCTCTGTGAGCATTTTGAAGCACGTGCTTTATAAGAACAAAATATGTTAAAATCTCACCTTTTACGAAATGTAACGTTTAGGAAGATAAATATATTTACTTTCCTCAGTTTATTGAGTCTAAGTCCAATCTGCCCCTCGGGTGCCGTTTCATAGGTAGAGTAATTTATCCACTGTTTACCTTTTTGATCAATGAATGTCTAAGTCAACACCATTGGTTCCATTTATTTCCATGAGATGTACTGTAAGTTGGTTGTCCAGAAAAAATTACTGCTTGTATGTATGCTTGTGTGTTGTCCTTGTCTGTGTCAGTGTGTGTTTGGTAAAAAACTGTATGTGCTTCCAGGTTGCACCTGAGGAACCAAAGATTGGTTCCTATTTATACCAAGGGCACTAATTGTCTCTTACACACTTGGTGGCCTTCTGTGTTAAAAACGCACACTTAAAGTTAGCAGATAGCAGAGATAGCAGTTCGTTATGTGGAAGACAGTAAAAATTTAAGTTGCTAACTACCATACTTATTTATCCTTTATACTAAATACAATAACGTTCCTTCCTATGGGATCTAGATTCTACTCTAAAAACGTGTTTTCCATCAATTATTAAATATAAACTCTCCAGGCAGCATTTGATCCTGGCATGGAGTAATAAGAGTGCTCTGTTAGAAAGAAACTGTGAAAGAAAAGAAAAGACCTAGGTGAATGACAACATTGAACAAAGGATTGATCAGTTGGTCTGAGAATAATACATTGGAACACATTTTCTGTATTATCTACTTTAATCACTGGCGTATGAGCCAAGCTGTTGTCTAACAGCTTACTCCATGTACTGCAGTACGCGCCACTCCCAGCCAGCAAACTCTGGCCACTCTGCGTTACCTCGGCTCTGTTCGCCTGCCAGGGGAAATAAATAAATAGGAGTAAACCAATAATGAAAGTCAGATGACTATGTGACAATGATGTTACGGGAAACATTTCAGGCTCAACATGTGATGCACAGACGTGTTATATATTCCTTTGTAAAAAAGAGAGAAAACAAATCATTATGTATTATTTGATATCTGGGAACATTGCAACATCCTGTCTGAATGGGGTTTATTATTTTCTGCCATACTGTCATCGTTCATCATTTAATTAAATGAAGATCACAGCTTATTTTGTTTTAGCCAGTTTGATCACAATAGATTCTTAATTAGAAGTCTCAGATTACGGTCAAGGCACGGTGAATAATCTGTTATATACATTAAGCAGGTTACAACTTGCATTATATAAAATAAAATGACAATGTCCCCAAATTTAACACTGGTTGAATGATAAATAACAGGAAATAACACGGAACACAAATATTGCATGTCGCCAATGCAGTGTGTTAAGTGTGCCAAGTGACTGATTATTGAGAATCAATTGAGAATGAAACCTTTACATATAGTGTACTGTTAGTTTTTCATTGTTCATAGCCTCAATACACTAGAGTAAATTCCATCTGCAAGGAGGTTTTTACCTCAGTTTGAATGGAAACAGCCATTCACAGACAGTACTGGTGACTGTGAAACGTATTTTTCAAATTTTCAAAATTTTTCTAAAGAAATAGTGAAGATCATGACCTAATGGAGTTTTAAAAGCATTCATGAAATACACGTGTTTTTCTTTCTGAGAAAGGTAAGAAAGCCTTTCTCACTTCAAAGGTAGAGAGTAACGCCCTGCAGTGCCCTGCTACGCCATCAACTACTACAACTGCTATTTCTAGTCATAGTTCCATTATCTTTATTATGACTATTATTGCCACAATTCAAAACACCCCAAACCGGCACCATCGGACACGGCCTACCAAGAGCCTTGGTCTGTCCAAGGTTTCTCCCCAAAAGGAATTTTTTTCCTTGCCACTGTCACACTAAATGCTTGCTCTTGGGGGATTTGCTGGAACTGTTGGGTCTTTGTAAATTGTAGAGTGTGGTCTAGACCTACTCTATCTGTAAAGCGTCTTGAGATAACTGTTATGATTTGATACTATAAATAAAATTGAATTGATTTGAATTGATTTAGAAAGACAGTCATATTGTGTTACGGACAGTTAGCACTCTCTGCAGTCAGTCTCTCTGCAGTAGACGGACTGTCGCTCATCATCAGAAGGTTCTGATTAATGTGATTAAATGCTGCTTGCTCACATCATTGTTTGTTAATGACACAACTTCCTTGGTACTTGCATTCTGCATTTTACCAGGCTGACGACACATGCACAGTAAAGACAGCCAAATAATAAAAGCAAACATTCACAGAGAGCAATTAGAAGGCTTTACCACATGAAGTTTGCACACTGAACCCATCTGCTCCTGCTTACTGGAACCTTAACAGTGTTAAAATCCCCACTTCCCACCCATTTTCAAACTGCCTGTTCTTTAGCATAAAGCCCGCCTTGTTAAAGATTGCAGAATTTATTTGTTGCCTGAAGTCAATTTGTTCGGTATTTGTTTATAAAGCATCTCAAGTATCTTCGATTGGCCCTCAGTGCCTCTGTCAGGTCTCCGAGGTTTGACCTGCAAGTCTGCATGCAGGGACAAGTGCCTAGCGGTCCTCGTAAAGCAAATTATGGAACACAGTTTTTTATTAAGGTCAGTGACCATGGGAACACTGCCGGTCTGTCTTGTATTTTCAGCATGTATATTCTTTTAGCAAGGCGAGTAACAGGAAATTGTAAAACAACAGGTAGTTTCAACCAAACACTTTGATTGGCCAAAGACGTGTTCCAGTCATACTTATAATTCCTCATAAACAGAGCTAGACTTTCTTTACAAACAAGAAAGTGGTTGTTGTGCTTAGTCTTGTGGTAGCCAGCAAACCCGTGTTGATTTTAATGTGGTTTGTAAATCCCTATTTGGAGCAGCCACCCTGTTGTTATTAGAGAGGCAGTTTCAACTGATGCCTTTATGTATAGGGATACAAAATGTTTAACTCGAACCGTCATTTACCAACTCTATGAAGGTTGTACTACAGCTACATGGGGTTACACTACAGTAGTTAGTTAGGACTTCAGGTTTCTGCTGATGGGAACTCAGTTTTCCTTATTCCTGGTTTGTATGCTCGTATAGAGACTGTCCTCACCTGCAAAAAGACAACGCACATTTCTTCAAATTTTCCAAAACAAGTTAACTCTGTTTTTTCGTAAAGATTGTTTTGTGGCATTTTAGGCCTTTGACAGATTATGCATTGAAAGTGAGGGAGAGAGTGAATGACATGCAACAAAGAAACAAAGAGCGGCAGGCAGGAATTGAGCCTGCAGTCGCTGCGTTGAGGACCAGGTTGGCAGGCCAGGCTCATTATAGACATGAAATATTTAAAGGTATTTGGTCGGACTGCTAACAACTCACACTCAACTTAAGGGGCCCCTCAGAAATGGCTGTAGGGAAATTTCAAAAGGTGAAATTCCCATGCTGAGTTATTATTAACTTTTACTGACCACTCCTGATTGAAAATATTACGAACTGGGATGGTGTGTGCACGGCACAGCCAGGACAGGACGGTGATCCCTGATGCCCGTCTACCAAGTATCAGTGATCTCGGTGAGGTGCCTGCACAGAGCCTAAAGAATAACACCCAGCCCAGCGTCAACCTGTTCATCCCGCTTCTTTTTGGCAAGTAACACAGATACATCGTCACGGGTTTGATCCAAACCCTGGACCTCTGAGTTGAGGCTGTATATGTGCGCCTGCTCTACCCACTGATCCAACCCGGCCACAAAAGTTGTACTTTTTATAACTCTATTTTATACTCCCTGTAATAAGCAAGTTAAAAGCTCTTAACAGGGAGGTGTGTTCAGGTGAATTCTTGGTGTAGTGCTATCTTGAGGCAGCGGGAAGTGATTGACCAACAAAATCCTGGTCTAAAGTCAATAGCGCAGCATTTCACTGTAATTGTGACAGTAAATTAGTTAAATGCAACTGTTTTTATATAATGAACGTCTGTTACATTCAAGCCATTGTCAAATAAGTTGCTACTAAGCTAATTGAAGGTGCTCTAAGCAACATTTGTTGTCACATACAGCAAAGAACTCCTTACTGTCCATGAAATGCCTGTCTCCTGAATACACTGTGAAGAAACCTCGGTCTCTATGGACAGCCCAGGGACGGGGCTGGAGGAGGAGGGAGGGGCAAGCTAGTCTTGTTTGGTTTGAAAGTACTTCAAACGTCAAAAAGAAGTGGCGTCACCCAACATCGCTTAGAGCACCTTTAAGACTATCAGCTCCACACAACTCTCTATGTATTTCTTAGAATGGCCATGTTTAGAAAATGGTGTCGTCCGGGAACTTTCCCATTCAGTCATGTGGGCATGCTGACAGTTTTGTTGTCATTACTTAGAATTTCTCATCGGGGCGACAGAAACTACGTACTATAACTTTAAGTACAATACCTACTTTTGACCAGCATTCCCATTTAAAGTCTTTTATTTTCCCTTTGTTGTCTTTGTTTGTCTGGTGACAGTTTATTTTCCAGCATAAATTCTGGATGACCTCCCAACTTTCTTCTGTATTCCTGTTGTTCCACTTTTCATCTTTTTTGCACTCATTGTGTACCCGTTCCATGTCTTACCCTGTGTTTTCTAATTTTTTAGTCATCCTTTTCTCATCTCTTTGGTTGTGTGTAGCCTCTGCTATACCGATAGTTATTGCGAGTAACAGTATATGTACAAATGTCTTTAATACCTCAGAATTAAGCATTCTTTGCAGAGACTGTGGGTGGGCAAAACCTAAATGGTACATACATTGTGCAGCTGTCTATGATTGATATTGTGAGTGCCACTTATTTTTTTTTTCTTTTCACAGTTTAAGAGCCCTTGCTATTTTTCACCTTGTTTGTCGAACACAGCCACACGCGCATACGGAACGCATGCTGACACTGTGTGGTAGCAAGACCTCACATGCAGGAAATGAGATTTATTACGCAGCTTTAATTAGAATTGCTTGTCATCGTTATTCATCCAGTTGATCTAATTACTGTAGCTCTGGGCTCCTGGGAAGCACATTGTATGGCGATTACCCTGGGAAGCATGGAGCTGAGTGGACAGTGAGCAGACCTTCGCTTTGACTCAGTGTACCATTACTGGGAGAAAAACCGTCCCCCTTAGTTGCTGTCTCTGTTCCCTTTGGAATGTCACCTCCAAAAGTCAGTTAAGACATCAAATATTTCCTTTGACTGTGAATGGAATGATGCATAATCCTGTGCTTACCATTGTGTGTGTTCTACCACCCTCTCTGTATGTGACTTACTGCATGCAGGAATGATTGTCCCAGGCCGCACAGCTGTGCTAGGTATGGTGCAGCCTGACTGCACAGCCTAATTCACAACAAGGGTTTCACATCATCTTTTCAGAGCTGTTTAATTCGCAGTTTCGTCCAGCAGATTTATACATTTTCCCCATTCAGTTCCCCACTTCATGCTGTCAGGGTGTAAATTAAAACTCGGCTGGGAGAAAAGCGTTCCAACTATGCACACTTTTTCAATGTCGTATAGCTGACTTTTGCCTGCATGTGGTCCCATTTAGCTAAAGTGGTAGATCACTGCCAGACGTAGGGCTCTGATTCCTGTGACATAGATTTCGAATATCATGTAGTGCAATAGGATCAAGTATTTAACTTTTTTTTGTGAAGGAGGTCTACGTTATAGGCAAGGCAAGCTAAGGTAGCTTTAAATGTATAGCACATTTAAGCAACAGGGCAATTCAAAGTGTTTTACACAAAAATGATTAAAATATGAAATGTTCCAGTGCAGAATAAGAAATGAAACATTAAAGAACAGTTAAAAACAGTTAAACATATGAAAGCAGATAAAATAGCAGATTTCAGGCTGCTAGTATGGGACAGTGTACAAGCCGCTGCCCCACACAAGTTATCGGAGCGCAATTACCATTTTGTGGAAACCCAAACTTTTGTTGACTAATAAGGTAGGCACTCTATACCGGCAGAACCATATGTCTTTAGCATCTCATCCACCACGGGCCCCGCCGGACCATGTGACTTTGAACTCTGATTAATCAGAATCAAGAGTGGAAGTACTTCTCTTTACACTACAATATAGTCATCACTATAAGGCTTAGTTTAATCACGGCAAACTTTGCAAAATCCTGAACAGC
>NC_045733.1:28079307-28080902 GCF_008692095.1 Etheostoma spectabile | reverse complement strand
TCCAACTGTTTCTTGTAGATTTTACCATAAAATCTATGTCACAGCCGCATTGGAGAAATTCTCAGACATTCGTTTCCTGTTCAGAAATACCCCCAGAATAGCCACAACCCTAATCTATTATATTATATGTATAATTATATAGATCATAAAAAAATAAAACACTATAGTGTTATTCTTCACCCCTCTAAGTATTTGTATTGCGGATCTTTCAGACTACAGCCTGTCAGGGGGTCTTTTTAAACCTTGTAAACCTGCATGTGCAGAAAAATTGTTGAGGGCAGCACCTAAAAGTCACAGACTTCCTTTGTGGCCTTGTGATGTTGCTGATCTGCAGGTCTGACCGCAGGATATGTGTGAAAAAAAGAAGGTCCGTCCTCTCCCACAGCTTGTAATCCCGTCCGAGGAGGTCACGGCCGTGTTGGGAGGCATTCCAGACATAGCCACAGTTTCTACCTCATTAAACCGATCACTGAACACACACAAAGTGGGAGCTTTCTTCGCCCGGGTCATGGTGCTACCGCAGCGGGATCCCCCTCTGACCTGACTGATTAGCATTTAGTTGAGGGTTACCCATCCAAATCCGTTTACACGGCTTTTCATTCATCACAATACACCCTCCCACTAAGCCAGTATAAACCCTTACACTTAGTAAAAGTGCCACTGCCGTGACTGATGGCGGTCACACATGGGACAGGAATTCTTTTGTGTGTGAAAGATGAATCCCTTCCAGTTTCAAAAGATAATACTAATAACCTACTGTCAGTAAACCATTAGAGAGTATTTTTGCTATTGCAACAGTTGCTGCAGGTACTTCAGCCCAATAACTCAAAAATGTATCAACAACTTGAACTTCCTTGGTGCAGTCTTTTGCGCTTCTCTCAGATTAAAGTTGTCATCTTTTAAGTCCTTTTCTGTCTGACTGTATCTCATTGCAATGGTATTTCTAATCTACACTGCATCTCTTGTAAAAAAAACAACAACATTGTGACATGTTTTACCTAAACTATTGCATTGATAAGGACTGAGTTTCTACAGGTAGTGCTCTTTTTATTTGTTTATTGAATCAGACAAGCTAGATATTGCTATTGGTCATGATGGAGGTATGTTTTTGGAGCAAAGAGGAACAATCGGCTTCTATCAACAATGTTAAAAACAACGGACAAAGCCATAAATCGTGCTGTAGTCAGACCTGAATTTCAATAGCTACATCAAGACAATTACAAAGTTAGTCTATTGTCACCTTAAGACTTTATCAAGGGTCAAAGGACTTACTGTATGTCTCAGCAGGATAAATTCTTTATATCTTATAACTTTTATTTTTTTTAATCCTTTGGCCCCGTTTACATTCGTTTCCCTGCGCACACCTGCCATGACAGACAGGTGGAGGGTGGGGTTGTGACCTTGGCCAACTGCCACTTTGCTCGTTTGAAAGCCATGATGTCTCTCTCTCATGGGTTTGCCAAATTCTCTCGGCAGGCAAAAGCAGAGAAACAGGAGGTAACCTTGCCCCTTATGACCTCATAAGGGACAAGGTTACCTCCTGTTTCACTACTTTTGCCCGACAGATCGGCCCATCTGAGCTTTCATTTTCTCAA
>NC_045733.1:28077027-28079297 GCF_008692095.1 Etheostoma spectabile | reverse complement strand
GCAGTGCAGGATACCCAGGGCTCGGTTTACACCTATTGGTATTTCTAGCCACTGGGGGACCATAGGCAGGCTGGGGGAATTCATGTTAATGTTTAAAAACCTCATAAAGTGAAATGTTCATGCCATGGGACCTTTAAATCATTGTTCATTTCCTAAACTGCACTTTAACTTTTATTTTATTTTTTTAATTGTTTTTAATTCTTCTTTAATGTTTTATGTAAAGCACTTTCAATTACCCTGTTGCTGAATTGTGCTATAGAAATGAATCGGCCTTGCCTTGCGTTAAAGGAATAGTTTAAAATTTTTGTTAAATCATCACATTCAATTTCTTTTTTTTCTTTTTTTTTATGTGAAGATTGATGGGTCTCTTCTATGGACCTTGAATAGCTACAACCCACGCTTTGTGCTTAGGATCACAAAGAGTGGAAAAAAATCTAGCCTGTCTGAAAATAACAATTATTTTTTAGTTAAATTGATCCCTCATTGAAAAAGTATTTTGGTGCTACAGGAAATGTGACGGACACATTACAAGACACATTAAAAGCAGCAAATTATCAAATTATAGTTTAAATATATCGCGGTTCCAACACTGCAACGTTTCTGTTCCCCATTACATCGGAGTCTGATGTCTAGCAGCGTCTCACCTGTGATAACACAATGCTCAGGCTTTGAAACTGATGTTTCATTATTTGTCCCCAAAATCTTCCTTTACTGTTTTTTTTTTCTACTTTATCACGTCATCATCCGCCGAGCTGAGCCAAATCCATCACAGTTGACAGAGGTTCAGCACATGGGTGAAGTGCTGCATGGTGCAACATGTGTTGAGGTCTGAGTTATGGCAAAGCCAGACTTGCTTTTAACGTGCTTGTGTTTTCAGCTGCTGACCGCTGGGTGCACCTGTGAGAATAAAAGAAACTCTCCCTTTGAAAGTGTTCTACAAATTATAATTCATAGGAGCTTGTGCAGTTACAGTAGGTGTGGGATAGGATTTAAAGGGGGCAAAATTGCAGCGTGAATTCACATGGGAGTAATGGTGTGAGCTGCTGAGAAAACTTTCAGCCAGAAACCTTGATTATAAAGTAAAGGTACTTTATTGTTATATACACATACATGTAGCAAAAAATTTATTCTCAGCATTTAACCCATCCCTCAAGGGAGCATTGGTCAACCAATCACAGCGCCCGGGGGCCAATTCCAGATCTGAGTCAGTGGCTGGAGAACGTCTCGGGTTACGTATGTAACACTGATTCCCGAGGAGAGGGGAACGAGACACTGCGTCGGTTACGACACTATAGGCGTTCCCATAGTGTCGTAACCGAAGCAGTTCGAGTTCCCCTCGAAGGGGAACGTCTCGGGTTACGTATGTAACCCTTGTTCCCCGAGATAGGGGAACGAGACACTGCGTCGGTTACGACACTATGGGAACGCCTATAGTGTCGTAACCGACGCAGTTCGAGTTCCCCTCGAAGGGGAACCTAGTACATGATTTTTTTTTGATAGTGGGAGGAAACTGGAGCACCTGGAAACATGGGGAGAACATACAAACGCTACACAGAAAGGCCAAACCCTGAACCTTCTTGCTGTGAAGCCACAGTGTTAATCATTGGGCCACCATGCTGCAAATTTTCTTCACCAATGCGTCATACACAAACATTTCATTAATTGCTTTGGCTAGGATTGTATTTCACAATTAATTTACTTCACTGAGAAAGCGTGCTAATCAGATGGGTAGAAAACACGTTGCCATTGTGTCATGTCTATTAATCCACTTTTAAAGGTTCCATATTGTGAAAACTGAGATTTCCATGTCTTTTTTTATTATAAAGAAGGTCAAGGTGCTACATAAATACTGTGAAAGTAAAAAAAAACGCTCAATCCACAGAGAAATGCCCACAGCCCATATTCAGACACTGTGTCTTCAAATAAGCCATCGGGACTTCTGTATGGTTGTGATGTCACACCTACACTATATATAGGTATAGAGTGCCAGTGCAGTTACAGTCATTCCCAGGATGCAATGATGGTGCAGAGACGCAGAGTACACAGATGCAAAAGACCCAGAAACGCTGTCCAATCAGAGCAAAGTGGGCTTCTTCGGAAGGGGGCGGGATTTAAAGAGACAGGCTCTCCCATAGAGTGTTTCAGATAGAGGGTGAATACAGGTATATTCAGACAGCCTGTATGAGATAAATGATGTGAGTTATATATGTATATTTTTTTCCAGATGACATATATATATATATATATATATATATATATATATATATATA
>NC_045733.1:28063191-28077017 GCF_008692095.1 Etheostoma spectabile | reverse complement strand
TATATATATATATATATATATATATATATATATATATATATGTTGTTGTTTTTTTACATAAAATAATAGAAACATGTTCTAGTAGAAACCCAAAACACAAGTATGGACCTGAAAACGAGCATGATATGGGACCTTTAAGTAATAAATACAACGTGTCATGTTCACTATGAGCTGTCAGTCATTCTGGTTTGTTTACTCATTCTGGTTTGTTTACTACGTGTGTGCACAACTCCCTATAATGTTGCTCGGAAATCTGTCTCTGTAGACGAAATGCAGGAGACAGGATTTTTATGGTTTACAGTGACATACTGCATACAAATGGGAAACTGAGAGATTTGAGTAGTTTGACAGTTCTAGGAAATTTGTATAAACTGATTTGACTGTACATGAATAATACCTTTAGTCAACACAGCAAACATGTATTAAAAATAACTTTTTAACCAGGAAAGAAATATACTTTTCATAGTTTGACTTTCATGAAACAATAAGAAGTGATGCTGCTGCGTTCAAGTTCAAATGGTCCCGGTGGAGCAAAGGCCCTAGGTCCGTGTTAGTGTGAGAATAAATACTCTACTCCATGACACCTTGACCTCACCTCCTTCGAAAATGTCTGCTAAATCCATTGCTGTATATTGTAATAAAACCAACAAATTGTCAAAAACATGATGACATAAAGAAACACAAAAGCAAGTCAAAGTATGTGTCTGAAGGTCAGCCAAATGTCAATTTAATAGCTTTTGTGTCCGCTAAACATAAACCGACACCAAAACGTCTAAGTTGTGCAATGTATGTCGTATTACAAAAGAGGTTTTCCTTCCACGTGATCAGTACTGACACTGATGGATAACTTCTGTGTCATTTGGCTTGAACAGTCAGGTGTTTACTAGTTAATAAGAAAGCATGCTGCACTCTTATTTCTGAGTCTCCCTCAGTTTCCAAGCAACAGAACTACATTACAAGAAACAGAAACAGAAACGGAAACAGAATTGTGGCAACATATCAACTTGGAAGACATGAAAACATTGGCCAGGTATTCTCTCCCTGTCAGTATTTTATTGACAAGCAATGTTCGATGGGGGTGTTGCTAATGGAAGTAAAAGACTATTAATTATGAACACATTACACAGATGAAGAGACTACCTCTGAGTACACTTGTAAAAATAAGTTATCTCTCTGTAGCTCTGTGACGGGAGTTTATCAACAAAGGGAGATACATTTGACTGGGAAATGTTACTTGTCCAATGCATTTAATGATGGACTGTAGGGACAAAAAGCATAATGAGAAAATAGAATAAAGAAAATAGAATTAGTCACAGTCCTTTCCAAATTTTTATCTTTTTTTGTAAGATTACAAATATGTCTCTGATGTGCAGGCATTTGACTGGATTAAATATCAATGAATGCCAAAAACTACAAAAGTGCGTGCAGTATCATCTCTCTCATTGTGTAATGTTGGCAGTGTATAAGAATTTTCTTCTTACTTTAAGAAAGGGGAACCTTAAGCTTAAGCACTTAAAAAAGACTAACAGCACAACCTTGAAAGAAGTTTGAAAGCGTTTGAGAAATGGTTTGAGAAATGGAGTCTATTCAAAGGTAAAGAAAGAATTAAACCATACAATTTCTTTGAAAAAGAGCAGAAAGGCGATAAGCTTATCAGAGTCAAAGTGGAAGTTAAAGACTGCAGTGTGCAAAAGCAGACGGCTGGACATGCTGTGTCCTGGTGGAGGGAATACTTTCCAAGTTTTGTACGAGTGAAGGCCATGTAGTGGGAGGGATAGATTCATCACATCCTTGAACTGGGAGATTGCAGCGATTTGGGGCAGTCCTGTTAGATAATCTTAACTTGCACCAAAAACAGCAGTGGGTCCTCAACTGACATACTTGTGTGGGTCTATACTTTGAACTGATGAAGGAGCCTTGATGCCTCTTCACCATGTGAGCAATTGGAGGCATAACCTCTTCTCCCAGATAAAACAGCAACAACATGTATTACATGCAAGGAATTTGTAACTCTTATCTCCTTCAGCCATTCAGGGTCATAACATTTCACATGTGCAGATGCTGAACTTCCACTTGCATGGACTTGTCTGAAAGAAGAGACTTCAAAAGATAAGTCTTCTAGAGAAGCCAATGTCTTTCACATACTCAACAGAGATATTATCATCAAGGCCTATGCTACTGAAGCTAATGTAGCACACATCCTTGAAAGACTCCTCATGTCATTTGAGTTTTGTTGATGGTGTCTTGTTGCTAAAAAGTCATTGGGTCTTGCAATGAAAGTACTTGAAAGTTCTAGATTATATCAGAAAAAAACGCAACAATACAGTTGAGATTTAGTGTGTCTTTTAGTAGATAAGTTGGTGTGGAATGGCTAAAAAGATTTGGATTTGGAGTTGTTAAACTAAATTTCACTAAGGGCCACCCTATGAGAATCACATCTAGGGGCAGAAATGTGTCATTTATTGACATGCTTTTATTTAATTAAAAAAGTTAAATATTTTCGACTGTATAATGGCATGTTCCGTATATGTTCACTTACAGTTTAATCGACATAAAGCCGTTAAGAAGTCAACAAAAATCAAGCAAAACAATAATTCTGATTAAATTTTTAAAAGTAGGCTACCGCACAGCGGAGTCACAACAACCTGTTTCACAGCCTGAATATGCAAACTCTCTGCTTACGTGGGAAATTTCGGACCATTTTTGTCAGATTTATCAAATTTAACAAATATGACCAATTTTACTTTGAGAGTCGCGTGAGTACAGTTTTAAAAAATGGTTTTCAAGTTTGGGGTTTTGCGCACAACTAGGAGGGACAAAATGTATTGGGAAACTAAAGGGATATGTGAGGGTCGGATCAAAACGTGCGAAGGGCAGAATTTGGACCGCGGGCCTTGAGTTTGACACATTGTCTAGAAAATGGCTTTGTTTCAACTGTTAAATCAAAACAAAATTCCCAGTCGTAATTAGTGCAATTTGCTCAGTGTCTTCATCAGATCAGTGCAAACAGTGCATGCCTTTAAGCAGCCTACTGGGAACTTTAGTTGTTATGTTAGTTGATTAGTAGTAAGTGGTACTAAGTGGTAAATGCACCATGTTCACAGTGGCTTAAGGTGATGAGCAAGCTGTGCCCATTTTATGCCAAAGGTTTAGAATCCCCTCGAAAGATTTTGGCTTTTATATTTTTCACAATTTGACAGTTGTCTCCATGAATGACATGAAGTTGGTTGCTAAGCAGAAAGTGGCCCAGCCCCGAATGAAAAACACATTTATCTCGGTCTGCTTATGAACAAGTAGACCAACACCAAAAGAAAAACCACAACCAAAGTAAACCAAGAAACAAGACTCTCCTTCGTGGGAACAAGAGAAACTGTGACCTGTGTGGTCGTAATAATGAAGCAGAGACTGCCATTTCAACAGCTGCCTTTTGCTGTGGGTCTTTTATAATGTTGCTTAATATATTTTATGAATTCATTTGATTCTAGAGGGAATGGAGCCAAAGGAGACCGTGCAGTTTAATTTGATGTGCTAGAAGACCAAGTTACCTTGTGCATGCATGTATACAGTATGTGTGTAAGTGAGTGCATGTGTATTTCTAACATGATTCATTTGTGGTGAATAAAAGCAGCTGTTTCTATTGAACGGTGGCCAAGAACCCCATGCACCACAGGGAATAGGAGGCGTAAGAGTACAGCGTTACCTAACATTGCCTGATCATCCACTGACCACTGCGCCGTGCTTTCCATTGAGGTGACCATTGGTCAGATCTGATCTCACAACAATGGAATAACCTTTTATTTCTTCAGAGGAATCATCAAGAACTCAAGTAAAGCAACTGGCAACCAAATCACCCTGAATATAACATCGTGTTCAGGGACAAGAAAGTGTTTTTATTCAGAAAGGGACTTGTGCTGTGTGTGGTACTCCGTGTGTAATGATTATACCTTATTCTAATTTATGCCATGTATTCAATCATATTAGAGTATTTGCATATCACTGAATTTCCACAACTGTTTTGCAGGTATGTATGTGTAATTTACCACGAAACTGTATTACAGGATTACCATTCTTTTTTTTTTTTCTGAGCATGTTCTGTTGGCAAAATATATTAAGCAATACTGTACAATTTGGCTCTGATTTCATTCAATTAATTATTCAGGGTAGGCTCTAATTTGAATTAATGTTATTTTATATTAACCATATGTCAAGCAGACAAATAAAGACACAGCACCTTCTTAGCTGGCCACTACAGACATTATTTATTCAACAGTAATAAGGAAGACCTATGAAAGTAATGAAGAATATTCTTTTCAGCGCTAATAAAAAAGAAACAATCATGTACAAGCAACAGGGCTCGCATGAGTTCATTAGTGTTGAGATGTTGATGTGGATATTGCAATTCATCATAATCATGTGAAAAAATACATGGTATGTACATAGTGTGCTGGGTTAGTCAAATAGGAGTGTAAAAGCAGGCCAACTTTAAAAGTACAGCTGAAGTAATCAGGCTGCGATTGCAAGTATGATTAAAAAAAAACAGAAATAATGAGCAGGATGGAGACTATTTTCAAAATCTTTCTTTTATTTTTGAGTCCTCCTCCTGTCAACCATAGCCTATTTTCCAAACCACACTTAATCGATAAGTGTGTTGCGATATATATTTATCTTGTTTATTTCAAAATTTGCATTATGAAACCATGTAAACATTACACACACTGAATACACTCATCACCCATAACTTCAATGAGAAGTGCAGTTCAATTACATAGAATATGTGTACTTGTTTGTATAAAAGTGTATTTTGTATCTAATCTATCATATCAGCAGATCATGAGACATCAACAGACAATAAATCCAAAGCGATTTGATTGGCTGTGAGTTTAAAAACACCTCTTGGGTGAGCCAGGGAATACCAGATCTATCAGTTCTTACTAGCCCTGATTCTACCATGTATCTTGTGTATCTTTACAAAAGCATTTTATATTAATAATGGATTTTTTTTTTACTCCTCGTGATTCATTTTAATGTCATTAAATCTTTTTTCACATGCCACAGCCTCCAATAATCAATGTCTGAATTTCCTTCCAGCTCACTTTGATATTGTGAAACTCAATAAGGAAATGTTGACTTTCAAAATATCAGAACTATATGTTTACATTTTGGGATTAAGGGCGCTGTTTAATTTATTTAAGGATGTGTACTTGTATACGTCATCAGAACCAATGAGCAGTGCGGGGTCTCTTCTTTAAAGGAAGGAATGTAAATCCAGAGGGATTAGTGAGAACACACTGGGCTGTAAACCCTTCAGTAGCTCTCCAAGGGGTCTGTGGCTCAGTGCGTAAAGTTAAGGACGGTGCTCCGGACGCACCGCGCAACACTCATTATCCCTCAGGCTCCATGTGCGTCACCTCTGCGTGATACTTGACAAGGATTTCTGATATTTTGACACTACTACCCGCGCGGGTCGCTGACGGATGAAAACATTAGCGTTTTGCTGATGTGAAGGCGTTTTATCCTTGAACACATCATCTGTCCCGGAGCGCAGAGGGGACATGGGTCAACTTTATGGTGCGACTCTTTTACCATTTGGCGCTATCTGGGTTGTTTTCCTGTGGCGATCTGGGGCCAGCTCTATCAGGACGACGCTTGAAGTGGACACCTCGAGGTAAGTCTCACGGACCTGATTAGAGGATCCAAAAAATACTTCTGTCTTTTGTGAAAGAACGGTAGTATGATGAAGCCATGCCAGCCTCGTCCATATTAAGTTTAAACAGGCATGTAATTTACAAAAGTCAGGATTTTATGGTGACGCGAAATATACAACGACAATACATTCATTTGTGTGTGTTTTTTTCAACTTGAACCACACCATCTGAATAAGAGATTACTGATGTGTCTTTTTGAAGATAAATGTGAGATTAAATATCTGTAAACGCCATGGGAACATCTTTTAATTTAACTCAAACTCAAAACCAGTATTCCCCTGTCAGATTAGCACACAGCCATAATAGAGTTTAGTCTGTGTTTTATTGGTTACTGCTCTTTACGACATACTGTGAGAGCAGGCTGTCAAAGAGGAGACCCCTGGATGAACCGCTGCAGCGCGTCCGAGCTAATGTAATTTTCAAGGAAATGCGAAAGGCAAAGAGGAAACTCCAAATGGTTGCAATCGGTCGCGGTGCAAAGAGCCAAATGTTACTTGTGCTCAGACATAACATGACAGATGCTATTAAGGTGCCCGGACAGCAGGTCAGGAGGTGAGGAGAGGATGTGAGTGGAGCACATGCACCCAATAATCTGAGGAGAAGAGGAAAGCACTGAGAAGCAAACCGCTGGGCAGCATGTTAAATCCCATAATATGACAACTGTATAAGCTTTATATATATATATATATATATATATATATATATATATATATAAAGAAGCTAAGACATTCTCTCACATTATATACATTCTCTATATACATTCTCTCCATCTTGTTTACAATGACAAGGGACCGCATATAGAGCCTTAAGATTTATGCTTTAAAGGATCAGTGTAAACTCACATTTATACTGAGATTGATGGACCTCATACTGTAGTTACTGTAGAGTCTTTAGCTGAACCCAAGTATACTATAGACTGCAGATATTGTGTGCCTGGCTGTAAAATGTACCTGAATAAATCTTACTATTACCGGTGGTGGAATGTTACATTAACTCAAGTACTGTACTTAAGTACACTTGTGAGCTACTTCTACTTTACTTGAGTTTTTTTCTTTCCGTGCCACTTTCTACTTCTACTCCGCTACATTTCAGAGGGCAGTATTGTACTGCCACTCGATGACATTTGTTTCCAATGCATCTTTGTTTTCTCAGAGCGGAGTGTCCAGCTAGTAAGATCTTGACCGTGGAGTATCCCTGTGTCAGAGCCGGGGGGAAGAACAGAACTTGTTTCAGGTAAGACTCCCAACTGTCCCTTGGTTCACAGCTGAGTGAAACAAAAGGGAGTTACACTATACATTTATATTTTGGTATTCAGCTGACTGCTTTTCCCAGAACAGTGATTTGCTCCGGGACACTTTGACAGGACAAGTGGCTGCTGATGCCTGTAAGAAGGATTGATTCAGATCCTTTCTGGGGCTGTGGTTTCTGTAACCACTAAACCACCCAGCTGTGTCATTACCAGAACTCCACTCTGTACATCCCCCTTTTGGAAACTATATATCCACGTGGGAGAGAAAAATAATAATTTCATGAAGATCATCACTCAGAGACTGAATGATGATCTTCACTGAAGATGCAGTGTTGAAATTCATCATCCATCAGCAGCGACCCTTCTTTCTTCTTTTTTGGTACATACTGTAGCTTGTATTCCTCACTGTCTTTGATAATAAACTAAACAAAACCACACTAAATAAAATGTCTTACCATACTTTAGTATAACTTCTTGTTGTAGTTTGTTAGTGTTACATTTTGGAAAATAGAAGGGATAGAAAAAATAGATGGGACTCTGTCAGTTTTGAACGTTTTTATTACTTTTCTTGTTCCACCAACCTCGCTCTGTGACAGTAAAACATAATTTGTACTTAAACGTCTTCAGCTTGGTTCCAGAGCTAAACCATTTAGGGAAGGCATCTCCCTCAGGGAGTTAGGCCTGCATTATAACCTAAAAAGTACCAGTAGTCTGGCAGAAGAGAATATGATAAGTTATTTTTATTATTTTGTTTGTGCTGGCTCTATCCACAGGAAGAAATGGACTACAGACTGCTCATAGTGATTACCAATACCACATTTGGTTTAACTATTGAATCATCAGTGTTTTTGTAATAGGTAAATGTAACAAAGATGATACATTAGAAGAATATGGGGGAGTTTTTGAAAGTTTTTAAAATATCTCTTGATGAAATTGGTCCCTTTCTTGCTCTTCTATCTTTTCAAAATTCCTTTGATATCCTATTTTATGAGCATCTTGAAACAAAGGTTGAAGGAAATAAATAAATTCAATGCAAAGATGCTGTGGCAGGTTGTAAGACTTTTAGCTCATGATACATCGTATGCAACAAGAGAAAATCAATGGAAATCCTTCATTTTGACATATAGATAACTTTCTTGTGAAGCCAAACTTTGTCTTGGATTTGTTTGTAAGAGGATCCTTTAATAAATGAGGCACCAGGTCTGGTGTGAGGCCAGACCATCTGATCTGTTAACTGTCAAGGTTAGACTGTTAAAGGCTCTGTGTCTTGTTTAATTTCTGGCTCTACGAGAGATGTGTGCTGCAGGAGAAGGCGGATTAGATTAGATGGTATTTTCCTTGCCATGTTTCTCAAGGCAGTCCAGCGAAGACATGGATCAAATTGATTTTCGCAAATAACTTCAGGAACGCTCAGATTGATCCATTGTGTCTGTCCATGAATAGTACTTTCAATGTTGTTTCAATGAGAGCAGTTTGTTGTACAGACAGGGCTGATGAAGCGGCCATCACATATTTCCATTAGTTTGGACAGACTGAACATTTAAGTTGTAGTTTGTCTGGTTGGATGTTTACTTCTTAATGTACTGTAGGCCTGAGGCCAGTTTCACAAAGGAGGTGTTCTATCTAAATAACTTAGTCACATAAAAACAGGATTGACTTTTGCCGTTTTAACTAAATGTGCCAAATCTTGATCGAAGATTTAAGCTGGTGTAGCTAGCCAAGGGAGCAGTTCAGTAGCCCTTACTGATCTCTTACAATGTTAGTTTATATCAAGAGACATACGTACTCCAGACTCAACACTAGACTGGATCAACTCAACAAAGCAGAAAAGCAACAGAACAGCTTTGGGAGGATGTATAACTCTGAAATGAAGTTTACAGTGATCGCGTGAGTCTCCGCTTCCAACCCATAATTTGAAACTCTGTGTAGGACCCTGTGAGCATTTACATTGCACGGCAGCTAGAGTCTCGCTTCAAGTAATCCGTTTGTGGCCGAACAGCAGCGGACTGAACCAATCAGGAGCTACTGGCTGCTACGTGTGTGGTCTATGTGTGTTTGACAGCCACGACTGTTCAAAACAACAATGGCCGACGTGACAGTCCAATCACCTGCGATTTTTTTGAAAGTGCCCAAACAATTTGCAATGACAGCTTCTTAGATGGTTTTGTTTATAAAAACATCTGTCACTTCAGGGTATTTGAGATTAGGATCATAGAAAATTTGTGATAACCTCGCTAGCTTTATTGTGAGCTTTATGATTCAGTTCGAAAATGTTATCTCCAGCCAAATGTTTTAATGTTTACAGCTATCTTGTATTAAGACAAGAAAGAGGTTTTAAATATGGGCTTGATGGCTATTGACTGCACGTTCTATTAACTGCAACATTAGCATGAACTCCAAAATCATCCATGGCCTGCGTCCTTAGTGGGGAAACACTACACAGTGCATGATGATGCAACGTAAAGTTTGTAGCCTGAAGTCTGTGTGCTCCAACATATTTTGGTCCAAATGTCTGAAGTCTCTCTCACACGACACAGTGTATGTGCTTGTCGGGAACAGGGCTTTTGTAATGTAACTTAACTCCTTTTACAAATGTACACTGAACAAAATAAAACACTTTTGTTTATGCCCCCATTTTTTATGATCCAAACTCAAAGATCTGAGACATTTTTTACGTACACAAAAGGCTTATTTATTTCAAATATTGTTTACAAATCTGTCTAAATCTGTGTTAGTGAGCACTTTTCCTACGCCGAGTTAATCCATCCACCTCACAGGTGTGGCATATCAAGATGGTGATTAGACAGCATGATCATTGCACAGGTGTGCCTTAGGCTGGCCACGATAAAAGGCCACTCTAAAATCTGCAGTTTTTTGCAAATGATCAGATTTGATGGAGTCTGGAACGTTGGAGAGGTGTTCTCTTCACGGGTGAACCCTAACCCTAAAGCGTTTTAACCTAAACCTAACCCTAACCCTAACCCTAACACCCAGCATGCAATAACCATTCTGTCTAATCAGCATCTTCATATGTTACACCTGTGAGGTGGATGAATTATCTCAGCAAAGGAGAAGCGCTTACTAACACAGATTTAGACAGGTTTGTGAACAATATTTAAGACAAATAAGCCTTTTGTGTGTATAGAAAAATGGGGGCAAAAACAAAAGTGTTGAGTTTATAATTTTGTTCAGTAAAGTTGATTAATGATGTGCTGTTTGGCCTTGGAAGTATCACTTGGTTTGCACTGTTGGTATTAAGGTGGTTAGCTGTAGGCCTATGCATCTTAGTTTAGAGCAGATAAGCAGTGTTCAATCAATTTCTTATAGCCTACTTTTGCTCTTGTGTTTTTGGTTTTGGAGAGGCGATACTGCTACAGGTACTACAACGCATGCGGAGAAATCCTAAGCTTGACAGGCCTGCCGGGCTTAGTTACGGTTGCTAAGCTATGATTGGACAATTGACGTTTTTAAACTATATTTGACCCAGACCTGGTCAGTCTAACAGACTAATCTTTACCAACAGCTCTGCCGTGTTCAGACAGGCTGGCCATTCTCCAATCATTTCTGGTTTTCTTCTCTTATTTCTTCACCTGGCACTACTCTCTCATATTCCAACAATCTGGGAAACGGTTATATTTCAAGAGTTGATTGAAGATGACATGTTAACCATTTGGAAAAAATTCACACCTTTCCAAAGAAAGTGAGCTAAGTTGCTATCAAAACAATGAAGCAAATGATGGTACTTATGGTACTTAAATAATGGCAGCGCTTAACACGATGTGTGAGATTTTATTAAAAAGGTTTAACGGGGATATTTGTGAAATGTGGAACAATTTCTCATAATTATTTATTTGTCTGAATAGAAATTGCCTGTATTAAGTTTGTCCAACCTGCTGTCGTGCACTTTGACTCTTTCTACTTCTTGCACTTGATTGCTGGAAATGTTGATCTTCCCGGCCTTGATGTCGTCTTTTTCTGCGGATAAGACTGTTAGGCTACATGCCTAAAATGTGAATGTAATGTCTCTGTCTCAGAGGGTTTTGTGGTGTTATGCAGAAGTAAACCCTCACTGCTCCGACCATCTAAACAAAGACCTTGCCAGCCGCAGGTCTCCTCCTCTGCTGTGGCTTTCATAGCAATGAGGGTGAATCGGCTCGATGTCTACATTTCTATTGTTCTTGCTGTTTCATGTCCTCATTCTGTCTTCGACGGAGGTCAGATTTCAGCCATGCCAATCCAAATATACATGGTTCGAACCCGGTTTCTGAGAAATATGAATGTGTGTGAGCATGCATGTTTATGCATGTCTCTGTATTGTCTGTGCTGGAAGCTACTGCAGGTTTCTGCTGCTTTCTGAACCCTAACTCTCTAAACACTATCAGCTGTGGAGTCCAATTCTAACAGCACTGATGAGCTCCACAAACTGTAAACCATCCTTTTAGTTGATTGGCATGTTGTTTTGATTTAAATACCGTGCATGGCTCATTACTGCAGCAGATAACACCCATAATATCACACTACATAAAAGCTAAGGCCCTTTCTCAAATTAGGTAAGGGATGATGATAAACGTCATGGAGGCCTGATTGATTTTTATTGTTTCCATACTCTATGCTTCTCTCGTTGTTACAATGATTAAGCTCCCCCAGTGAGAATATTATAGTTTAGCATTCCATAGTAGCTTATGAGTTCATAAGCAGAGAGCCTCTGTTTCTGCAGCATCATCTCACAGAGGGAAGTGTGTCTAATTGTAATTATTTCTGCTAGCATTTTGAGAAAAGTCACCTCTGTCCGATTCCATTTTTATATGTAGAAGAAACAGAAATTAGAAATGGCTAGCTGGAACTGAACCGTATTTTGTGCATCACAACAAGCGGGCTGTTTCCAGCACCTGATCGGATCATCACATACTGAGATTAGCACTATCGCAAGTTTTCATTTTCAATACTGTACCATTGCCGATCTTTTTCAAGTTTGAGTGTTTCATATATGAAAGTTTTCTGCTAAAGATTAATGGTGAAAAAATCCTCCAAATGCACACCTGTAGTAGTCCTGAACTGTCCAACACAATTGGAGGAAGTTGTGAGGATTTGCTGCTTTTTTTGGTCTTAGATGAGTGAACTGACTATCTTTGGGTTTTAGACTGATGGTCAGACAGACCAGATTTATCGATAATGATTATGAAAATGAATTGATGATGAACATAACTGCAGCTGTAAGTTGATCGGGCAATGTTTGGACTGTTTGCACTACAGTACATGATCTGTGCAAATACTGTGCAAAAAGCAAAGATGCTTATCCATGTGTCATAATACAGTAATACTGCATGTCATGCCTCAAGTGAGAGGATCTGACCCAGTGAAGCCAGTAACTGAATAAGGATCATGCTTCCACATTCTTCCGACTTCTCCCATTTTACTTTCTCTGTGTCACCTTCCTTCACAAACACATATCCACAGCACAACCAAGGGCAGAGCAATGTGGCTGGATGAAAAAAAAAAAAAAAGAAATCAAGGTTAGAATAAAATAGGAATGCTTTGCTTCCAGAAATATCTTAAAGCTGAGTCACACAGGCCTTGGTCCTTTTGGCAGAGTGTTCTCCTCTGAAGTATCTTTGCGGGGTTTCTGATATCATTACACTGTTGGCCCCTTGCGCACATTTTTGCTTTCAAATTCACTATTTATCTGTTAAGGATGAGGTGTTCACTCACTTTCCACACAGACAGTGCACATATACAGCCGTGCGTGACCTGACTACACGTTTTTGGACATCACTAGACATCAGGGCTCTTTGTTGCTGACATGGTTCACGTGCTTCTGATCTTTTAACCCTATGTATACTTT
Organism: Etheostoma spectabile; assembly: GCF_008692095.1. Classification (NCBI taxonomy): domain Eukaryota; kingdom Metazoa; phylum Chordata; class Actinopteri; order Perciformes; family Percidae; genus Etheostoma; species Etheostoma spectabile. The sequence continues at coordinate 28,064,221 of NC_045733.1, read as the reverse complement.
CTGTACGAAAGAGCTTCACTTGTCCAAAACATAATGCCACAAATAATAAGATTTGACTTCCTGTCTTGACTCATTATACCATTCATGCAGGGTTTGCCTGCCTATGTGATTGCATGCTGACTGTTGGAAGCAGGAAGGCCTCTTTACAACTGGCATTCGCATACGTCTCATATGTGGACTGCTTCTACATCAGATATACTGTAGCTGCAGTCCCTTTCCTCTTTCTGTTGCCAAGCTACAGTTTGAGTGAGTGTAATCTTGTGATTTCCAGCCTTTAAAACAATACACATGGATCCTGAAAAAACAATTTAATGAAAGTATTGTTCTATCCAAGTTGTTTTTCCCTGTGTTTCCTAGTGGAATGTGAAAGAATGTTTATTGTGTAGCTGTGCATTTTAAAAACTTGTTTAATCCTAGCAGGAATTAACACCAAATTATCTTAAATAATTAATCACTGCTTCATTTTCAAGATTTGTTATGTCAGACCCAATCCCTTTAATATTTATGCAACAAACGATCTAATTGGAAAAATGTGTGCAGTGTTTTTTCCACATAAAGCAATCCAGTTCAGAACCCTTGTTACAGGCCAAGGCAGAACAAACCACAATTTAACAAGAATAATCCAACTTTCTGTACAATTTGAGAGGTCTTCTGAGGCAAACCTTCACTCCCAGACTGTGTATCACCAGTAAAAAGTTATTTGAAAACAAAATGACAATGCTGCAATTTACATCCTAACTTTTAGACAACTTAGTGGTTGGGTTGCCATGATATTTTCTAAAGACATTCATGGCCCCTATAGAGGAAACCGACTAACTTTGGAGATCCCCTGACTTTTCCTCTTGCACCACCATTAGGTAGAAAGTTGTAGTTTGATTGAAGTTTTTTCATGACTATTGGACAACTAATGGTCTTCCCATCAGTCGCAGCTGTTTTTTTGTTTTGTGCTAAGAAGCGAATGTTACCACACTATAAACTGGGGTGACCACCCGTCCCGCGTAGCGCGTGCGCGCACAGCGTTTGAAGCCCA
>NC_045733.1:28062609-28063181 GCF_008692095.1 Etheostoma spectabile | reverse complement strand
CCCGCAAATTGAGACCGTGTCACGCATAATCAATGCTTGCTCAAAAAAAAAACTTGGTCGCTCTATATCTTGGAGCCCCAGGCAGCCAAACAAACAACTCGTTGGAGATGAACTGCGCCTCGCCTGTGGACGAGAGCAGGCGGCAGCAGCAGGGGGGGCAAAAAGCTGCGGTAAAGTCGGACAGTTTCCAGCCGATTTCAGGCTGAACAGGACGTGACAAAAACACTGTGGTGCGATTGCGATTTAATAAAATGTAATCAGACCCCCATATCTGGTATACAGTCTCTAGTTGTTTTAATTATGACAGAGTAGCTCTCAGAATGCTCTACATGAAATCTGTTGCTGATTTTAATTAACAACAGACTGAAGATGATCAGTGATTTGAACGGATTTAGTCTCTCTGACTTCTAAACGTCACTATCAGCCTGAATGTCCAGTATATGACTTTAAATCAGACAAATAGATAAAATCCCTCCGATTGGTTGTTGTCATGACAGCGCACGCACGTGCATACCAGACACTTAGAAACGCTCTTTCCAATTCGAAAAATGGAGAAAGAGCCCGAGTCTGAG
>NC_045733.1:28062480-28062599 GCF_008692095.1 Etheostoma spectabile | reverse complement strand
CCCCCCCACCATCAGTTAAAAAGAGAAGATGTGGGTACAAGGAAGACTGGCAGGACTCTTTTGTTTAAACTGTTCCCGTGGTGTTGAGCAACTACAATTCCTGTTAGTCCTATAATTTT
>NC_045733.1:28062366-28062470 GCF_008692095.1 Etheostoma spectabile | reverse complement strand
ATATTATAATGTATTTAAAGTGAATAAATTGTAATGAAAAATAAAATAAAATAGCTAAAGTAAATCGTAAGTGGAAGTGCATCTGTCAATTCATTGAATGTTCA
>NC_045733.1:28062290-28062356 GCF_008692095.1 Etheostoma spectabile | reverse complement strand
AATCTTTATTTAGAAAAAAATACACATTGGTTGGCCTAGTCCTGATCTTACATCAGCAATTATACA
>NC_045733.1:28062173-28062280 GCF_008692095.1 Etheostoma spectabile | reverse complement strand
CATAGGGCATTATTAATATACCATGTAAGGTGGTATATGCTAGAAATGGGTAAACCAGTATAAGTGAGTCTGCCCGTGGGGTGGGGGGACACCGCTGCGCCAGGCAG
>NC_045733.1:28061116-28062163 GCF_008692095.1 Etheostoma spectabile | reverse complement strand
TGTCCCTCAGAAACATACCCCTTGTATAAATACAACACAATACATACACCCTACTATAAACCTGCTAAACTAAGATGGTGTAGATCGGTCATCGTGTCTAACAGAGTTTCTTGTCAGCTTGATGTTGGCAAACGCAAGTTGCTTCTGCTTCAACAAGACCAGTAGGAAACAAATAATGTTATGGACCCAGGAGAGAGGGGTAATATTCTGAGAAATAGAATTTCTAATATTAAAGTTGTAAATTTACAGAAAAAGGACTTGGATATTCTCTAAGATTAAAATGGTAAATATGGAATAGGAATGAATTACTTATCTGCAATTTCATTGGTATCTAAAAAGCTAAAGGTGTCAGAATTAATCTAATTCTAAATGACAAATAGTTCTGCGCAAGGAACATGTAATTAGTAAAACTTTCTATTGTACCTTTCACAATGGTTAAAACATGTTTAAGACCTACAATAAAAACATAAAATAAAACGATCCAAAGCCATAAAAATTAACATTGTAATCAACACTATGATAGTGTATATGATGACCTTATTAAAACAGACAGAGGCATCAAAAACAATTATCAGTGTATATATGATTTGTCCTGTTTATTGTATTATTCATGAGAATAAATTCCATAACATGCCAACATTTGAGTTTTTTTTCCCCGCAAATATATCTTCACATGAATTTATGATAGTATCTTGTTTTACTTTGTCTGTTTTTCAGCGCAGAAGGATCAAACAGGTATTTGTGTAGGACATTAATTGTAAGAGTGGCTTTGTGAATTCTTCATATCATCGATGAGAGGCAATATTTTGATTTATTTTACACAACGCTCTCTTTCATCCATCTGCCGTCAGTGTCGCTGTTTCTCATTTCACCCGTTTCAGAAGCTTGGGTCAGAGTGATCGTGGGGGAATGCACATTTTCCCGTCAAGTTTTTCTTTTTATAAATTCCAATTCTTGCGTAAAGAGCAGCGTATGTCTTCTTTTGTGCGTATGCCACGTTTATAAATTAGGCCTCACCGGTGTTGGGAAGGATACTTTCAAAACGTA
>NC_045733.1:28060200-28061106 GCF_008692095.1 Etheostoma spectabile | reverse complement strand
GAATACAGAATACATGCCCAAAAATGTAACTTCTAACGTATTCTGTTATGTTACTCAATCTGAGTAATGTATTCTGTATACTTGGATGACTTCCACATTGAATTGCATTTTATGAGTGTAAGAATACGGCCATCAAATGCTGCTTTCTAAACACGCCTATTCTGGTGTGTTCTTCTGTTTTAACTGGCTGAATGTGTACATGAACAAGCAGATTGAGTTTTGTATTTGTAGTCCCAAACTGCATAGTCTACTACAAAAATTTAGCCGCAGTCTTGCGACTACAAGCTAATTTTAGCTAACGTTAGCTAGCACGTCAAACAGGGCCAGTCAGTCTTGCTACCACAAGCTAATTTTAGCTAACGTTAGCTAACAGGTCAAGCAGGGGCTAGTCAATCTTGCTACCACGAGCTAATTTTAGCTAATGTTAGCTAGCATGTCAAACGGGGCTAGTCAGTCTTTTAAAAGCTCTGGGGCCAGTAAAACTGCACATAGGAGAATGTAAAGTCGCACGTCAACTAAGCAGGTACCTGATAGAACTATGAAATAGCAAGGTGACCAGTAAAACGACAGCAGATGACTGCCCTTGGTTAATTAAAAAAAATAACTTACTTTAAGATGCTTCGGGTCGAAGGTGGGAGAATTTGGACGCTGAAAGGAGATTGGTTGCTGGCAAGCAGAGGTTGCACTGCACCCTATATATATTTATATTTCGTACTCCCTGTTATTTCTTTAATGTGAAATGCTGTTTGAATTTCCAAGATAGAAACACATTCCTGCCCTGGCTCTGATGTGCCGGTTCTGACTCTATCACTTCCTTTATCAAAAAGCTAATGTTTTGTTTTCATATCAAGGTTTCTGGGAAATGCATGCAAATATCGTCATGTAATCCATTGATTTCAACAATGT
>NC_045733.1:28051631-28060190 GCF_008692095.1 Etheostoma spectabile | reverse complement strand
GTATTCTAAATACCACCTATTTAAATTGTAACTGTATTGGAATACAGTTACTCATAATTTGTATTCTGAATATTTAACGTCGGTATTCCGTTCCCATATGAGCTTTAAATTTGTACTTGGTTCCTTTTAATCAGTGAACATTGTTGTTGGCTTGACTCTGTGAGTTCAAATCTTTGCTGGTTTTAATTGTTGAACTGCATGGTTTGCTTGTTTGGCTGTGTGTGAAGTGAGTGTGTGTCTTTGCTGGGCTGAGATCGTGGGTTGGACCTTCAGATTTTGCTTTACGTCTTGTGCAATCCTTATGACTTCTAAAAAGGGGTTGTTGAAGGTTAAGTGTTTGTTGATTTCTACACATCAGTCATAACCTCTCTTTACTAAGAGAGCTCAAAGTCTTTGCTCAGCATACAGGCCATGGCAGCTCATGTAATCATTTTTGTTCTCTGACATGAAGGACAGTCACACGATGCCTAGAAAATGGATACCAGTGGTTTTGAAGGTCATGCCACAGTGTATGTTTATAACATAATTTGAACATCCTGCCAAACAAAAGTTCAGCATGTTACTTTTGTTTTGTTTTTCATTTTTTTATCAGAAAGGACAGGGTGGAAATGTTAAAGACCTTGTTAACTTGTTTGGAAACTCTGAAAGTGGTCTACAAGAGGCATTCTTTTCCTTTCCAAGCACCAAGTCCAAGTCCAAAACCCCCCACTCAGAGTTGCCCTGTGTGTCACCCAGAAACATTTAAAGTGTCCATAATGAGACCCGACTGAGCCTGACTCAGGTCCAGGCCTGGACTCCATCTCCACTCTACAGCTTCTCTCTTTCTTGTTGGACTCAGATTCTCTGTTTAGCTCCGGAGAGACAGAAGCCAGGCCTCCGTCTATTAGTCTGAGTATTAACGCCGGGGTTGAGGTCAGGTCAAATGAAATAAACAACACATTTTGTACGTTGTTGTATTGAGAAGCGCATAATTACAGAAATTTAACCTACTGACGGGTGCCAGAGCAACCAGATAAGGTCAGTGAGGTCAGTGTTGAGACACTGATCCTGTCATTGTCCTTGTGAAAACTGATCATGTCTAAAAATATAATAGGAAACGCTATAGTCTGGCTTGATTTGCGATTTCATCTGACTAGCATCTAGCATCCTCTACTTGTGTCCTGTTAATTCCATTCCACCACTTTAGAACAGTGGTGCTTTTGGATAAGCGGTTGGATGAGGCCACAGGGGAGCATCTCTGGTGTCATTGTCCCCCAGAGAGTTGGGGATGTGAGTTTCAGCTGTTAAAATAAACTGAGAAGGCAGACACAGAGTCTGCTTGCAAGGTGAATGATATCCTGATTGAACGTCTAAGTGACCAATTTGCTGACTGACTGATTGACTTGCTGGGATGATTGATTAACATATTGACAGCTGTTGGCTGGGATCCAAGCTTATATGGTGTATTTTGTATGTGACGCATATGTGTGTGAGTGTGTGCGACCTTTGCTCCTTGACACCTTCATTGCAGGATTTAAGATTAAGCGTTATCTCAGAGCTCTGAGATCCCTCTCATCTTCTTTGTTTCCTTTCTCAATTTACGGCATCACTAAATTGCAACATCACAGAGCCACAGCACAGCAGATTAGACATAAAATAAACAGAGGTAATGAGTCATCCAGTTAACCAGACACTGACATGACAGCTATTGCGACTAACGAGACACACGCATCATGAACAGGGCAGATAAAGACATGAAGGCCACATTAGAGACACAGCGTCCCAGTGTATGAGGGAAAACATCATTTATTATGCTGCTGTAAGGAGTATGACACTCTCTAACATCATGGTGACTTTTATGCAGTCAATAGTCTTATAAATCAGGGATCTTCAACACGGGGGTCTGGGATCCCTAGGGGGTCCTTAGAGTATGACTCCTGACTGATGACTCCTCAGAGTCAATGCAGGGGGCCTATAAATTCTTGTTAATTTTGGAAAGTTTGTCTCAGAAAATAAGTCCTAACCCTTGTGTTGTCTTCCCGTCAACCATGAAAAAAAAACCGTTTGGTCACATTTTTTTAACATTATTATCGCTTTTTCTGGCATTTTTGTCACTTTTTCAAAGTTGTGGGTGCTTTTTTAATGTTTTTGTCAACGTTTTTTGATGTTTTTATTGACATGTTCAGCGCTTATTTCGACGTCCCATTTTTTTCGTGCCAAAAAAACCCAACTGAAAACTGGTCAAATTTGACCCAAGGACAATATGAGGGTTAACATGAATCCAACATATAAGCAAAAATAAATCCCCACTGCTTACTGGCGTAGGTGGTCACTAAGGCCATCCACAGATACATTTAATCCTAAGGATTCACTATGCCACATGCATGTTTTAACATTAACATTATGTATAAAGGCTTTAGGCCGCCCTTCACGTTATTGTAGGCCCAGTTTATTATGCTACATCATTTTACACAGTATATGTAGTAGGGGGTCCCTGCTCCATCTCTCGCTCAGTTAAGGGGTCCTTGGTTTATAAAACGTTGAGGACCCTTGTACTAAATGAATCAGATATAATTGGTCTAATAAGTGCTTACAAGGATTGTTGAGGATTTATTAAATTATGATTTCAAAGTTTGTTGGCAGCTCCTAGGCCACTAACACACAGTGTAGGGACGAAAGTAATACAGAAAACTTAATAAAAGAAATGCAAAAATATGCAGCTGAGAAAACTATAGTGCAGAAAGGTGGCAAATGTAGAAAAGGGAAAAAAATAAAGTAAAAAAGAGGGGGTAGTTTTGGAAGCAGAGGTATTTGTTTGATCCAAACGAAATATAGCTGCACGCTGGCAGGCTGAGCGCACTGCTCAGTGGGGGATTTGCCTGGTAAACCATGTTAAAGTCTTTAAAAAAAAAGAGGAAGAAGGGGAAACAGAGCGGGGAGGGAAGCTGCTGAGCTTCCCACCTTGATGAGGACATGTGAAGGCATGCTGACTCTGTGTCAGTGGTTCAGATGCTCAGCAGCTCCGCTCAGTACACATTGACATAATATTCATTTTACGCTTGCTCTTGGATTCCCTCTCAACTTCTTTTTTCCCATTCTTGTCATTTTGTATCCATTTCTGTATTTTTTTCTCCGTATCTCTTTTCTCTCTGCTGTGTTTTTTCTTTTATTCTGCTTTTACCAGTTTCTCTCTCTGTTGCTCTGTGACTCACATTCCTTCTTCCTCTGTCTTTTATTACTCTTGCATCCTCCTCCTCCTCCTCTTTGTTTTCCTCTTTGTATCAGAAACATCAGTAATTTAAGTACACAAGTAAATTTGGAATGTTTCCTGGTCAATTGGTCCCAGAAAGCATGGCGTGTAGAGCACTTGTTTCAAATGCTCACAAACTTTCTGCATATGTAACAATGCTGTTTAGTCTAGCTGCCTTGTGTGTAGGCTGATATAACTGTACATGTACACAGTGCACAGGGACAGGGTTTTCTCCTCTCCCACAGCTCCTGAACTCACCATGGTAGACCGCAGAGCATTCAAGTATCCAGTCAGCCATCAAAGTGTGATAATAAGATAGTATGCACAATAACAGGACCCTGATACTGAAGCAAGTAAATGAAGTGCAGCCATCATTTATTTTCCTTTTTTACATCTGGCCTTTTCCTACTGTGTCATGTCCGTTTTGCTCTGCCTGCGTTCTTCTGTAGGCTGCGAGTAGGAACATACAGCACGTAATCCACTGTTAGCCTGGCTACACCACCCTATGAGTGCTGAATGCAGACAGAGCGCAACCTATGCAAGCCAACGTTGTAGCATGTAGGCTAACATTAATCATTAGTCTTTTGGCTGTTGGTCAAAATGAGCACAAATGTTAATTTTTGCTCACAGAACAATGGGCTCATTGTCAAAGTCAACAAACCTAGGTGTCATTTTTGTTTAGTTGTTTTTACAGTAAGTGCTTTATCATACAAAGTTAATGTTTATGTCAATTATGTGGACTGCAAACTGAAAGTACCTCTTTCTCCCACTGTGTCTGAGAGACAGATGAAGAGAGAAATGAGAAATGAGGAAAAACGTATCACATCATTGTAGTGCTATTCATCTGTATCTGGTTGTAAAGACACTAGAGCAGATGATGAGAAGCAGACGTGCGTTTGTGTGTGAGTGTGTGGTGTGTGTGTGTGTATGGTCGCTCCTCCAAGTGCTGCATGTTGGTGTGTGTCTCCAAGGTTACGCTGTAAGTTTAGGGCCTGCCGGAATCTGCAGTCAGAGGTCCCCCTCTTACAAGTCATGATACAAGCTATTACGTTGCTGCTGTCGCTGAAAAAAACATCCAACTGCATTGGAATTCATGCATCCGTATTTTCTTCTTCCTTTCTAAGAGAAGTGCTGTTTGTACATGTTATCGCTCAATAAAACTCACACGATTTACATTTCACCAGCAGCCCCAGTGGCTTGTCCCGCGGTGATAGGGTCAACACCAAAATGGACAAACATTAAACAGTGAAATTAGGTGCAGGAACCTGTTATGTCAAACAGCATGAAACCCAGAGGAGGTGGTTTGATTTAGGTTTTAAACAGGTAACAAGGACCAGATGCCTGCATCGGTGTGTTTTTCTTGTGTCTGGACATTTGTTAATGTGCAACATGTGAATATGTTTGTGCATGGATTATATGCAGGTTGTTGTACTTTGTAGATGTCTGGATTGAATATCATTGCATGTGATGTGTTTACGTGTTTGTGTGTGTGCACAGGTGCACATAAATGAGATCATCCTTTGGGCTTGTAAACGTGCACTCAATAGGGGATGCAGTCTTACTTTGTAGAAGTCTGGTGGCACTGATAAACTGCAAATGTGTGTGTGTCTGTGTGTTTGTGTGTGTGTGTGTGTGTGTGTGTGTTTGTGTGTTTGTTCTGGTGATTAAATTCCCACTAGCAACAGTCAGTTTATTATCCAGAGGATTTCAGTAAGGCACTGACAGCTCTGTCTTCAGCTCAGTCCTCATCATTAACACAATGGAGAAAGTGACGTTTTTTTGCCTTCGGCTAAACGTTAAAATACTTTGTCCAAATCTCTTCTCTCGTCAAGTGGAAACAAATAGTCGACTCGCATATGATGGTAACACATTCGGACTGAACACGATCCGCTTACGGATTGTTTGCACTGCATCCAGAAGTCCACAGGGGCATCCTATTCAAACTATCGCTCTCTTTTCTCCCTTTGGCGTTTTCTCTCTGTATACTTTGGACGGTGATCAACAAATCCCAAGCTGTGGGAACAGCAACATGGTCATTTTTTTTCTCACATAAGAGTTTTTCAGCAAAGCTGTACCGCCTTGAGTTTTGCTGTTTCATTACACTGAGAAGCTCTTCACGTCCTGTGTCTTCATTTTTTACAGAAAAAAAACTTTTTACAAGGCCTTTGAGTTACGCTTCCTGTGTTTAATGGCGGTATAATTGTCTTCGTAGGGCTGCAGACCAGAGTCGGACCTCCCAAAAAACTCCAGTCATCATTTTACATCTTTTTCTGATTAGTGTGCACCTGAACGTCCCTTGTTTTCTGTTTTGCGTACAATCTGCTCTACATTAGCTCTTTTCACTCCCTTTATTGCTGCACTGTCACTATCAATACCTCAACACAACAAATTACCGGCCAATTGATAAAAGGTTGAATGAATGAATCAAACCTTTATTTGTTTTGCAGTCAAGGGAGCCACAGGGAATATTAAGCGCAGACAACAGTAAATAATAATAACAGTAAAAATCAAACCAAACATCCAACAACATTGAATGTGTAGAGAATACAGAAAACAGAACACAAACAACAACAATAACAATGCAGCAATGTTGGTGACATGCAATCATCGGTCCAATTGCTAAGATGAATCAATCAACAATTAAATAAATAATGAATAGTGCATATTATAAAAGGTTGGTGGTTCGATCCCTGGCCCTGCAGTCATTGTCGAAGTGTCCTTGGGCAAGACACTGAACCCCGAGTTGCCCCTGGTGCTGCGCATCGGAGTGTGAATGAGTGTGAGTGTTTATCTGATGAGCAGGTGGCACCTTGTACGGCAGCCTCGGCCACAGTGTATGAATGTGTGTGAATGGTGAATGTATCCTGTATGATGTAAAAGCGCTTTGAGTAGTCGTTAAGACTAGAAAAGCGCTATATAAATACAGCACATTTACATTTACTCTGTCTGATCTGTTCAGTTACTGAATGCTCCTCCGCACAAACAATGCAATGTCACATTTGTCTTTTTGTTATGGCCATCTGAAATCTACATCCAGAGGGGAGGGGTGAAAACTGAGCAACGTGGGTGGGATGGATCATCCAGTATCCTCAGGGCCAGATTGAGGGTATACAGTTCTGTGAAGTTGGCGATGCTTTTAACATCCAGTAATTTTCCTGCCCATTTTTGTCACCTTGTCCAGCATATTCCTATTCTGGACAGAAAGAACCCCCCCCCTACCTCCAACACTGGATGGCAAAAGTCACCACACTCTAAATGAAAGTTAAATAAAACAATGTCAGAGTGTCTGCATTAAAACTACGGATTCCTTAAAAAATAAAGCGTTGACGTGCTTTTGAGTATCTTGTATCAATAATAGTGTCAGGATACTTATACTCCTCCAAAGTCTCAAAAACTGTCCCTTGAATAATAACAGGTTGCAATAGAGGGATGGGATCATTTTTTAAAAATTTTTTTAATGTTTAAAATTAGAGAGGTTTGATTGCACCATTCATGGAAGTGGACCACCTCAGTCCTGTAGTCCTGTTCATTATCTCTTAAACAAAAAAAATGCACGTAGCTTTTTCTCATGTAACAAACCTGAAAACGGAGAATAGAGGAGGTGAGTGTAACAATACCTCAATGTTGTTTTAACATCAAGGCAGTCACAAGGCCATTTAGAAGACTTAGAGGCCCTTCTTGGTCTTATCAGTCCATTCATTTGAGCCTCAGTTACAGTCTCTAGTGGGACTTTTAGTAAAAGGTCCTCCTTTAAAACAGCTTTACTGTCATGGCATGAAAACTCCACCAGACACTTCATTATGAGCGGCCTGTCGTTAGCTTGTCCTCCCCGCTGATCTCACTCACACTTATCTTGTGCTTACCCATCCAACTTTGGTCACTGTTTCCCTCATTCAGTTAAAGTGTGTTTCATTGGAGAAAAGAAAATACATTATTCAAGTAAAAATAAGTTTTTTTTTAAGAGCTTCCCTCTTTTTTGCACACAAATCTGAAGACTGACGTGATTCTTTCTACCAGTCCATAGCTGGCTTTTCACTTATTTTTGTGCCAAACATTAGCCAGTGAATACTGATGGAAACGCTTTGTTCTGCTAAATAGCGATATTGAGGAAGCATTAACATCTGGTATCACTGGGTCAGTGAGTAAATCAAAGTATTTTTGGCCTAAATGTTGCAGCTGTTACCTTCATTAAAACGCCATCTGTTAAATATTTGTCCATCCAAAAGTGTAAAGCTGACGGAAGATCAATACTAATTAATACAAAAACTTGCATTACTGTGTCTGTGTGTGTGTGTGTTTTCTGATTAGTTAGGACTAAGGGCCATGACTCACTTCAGTAAAGCTTATGGAAACTAGCCTAATTTACCTTCTTTATTTCTGCCAACATTTTAAACATTTACTTTCATTTGTAGAAATATAGTTGGAAACATAGCTTGTCTGTGAGTCCCCCTTCATGTCCTCATCATTGTCACATGTTCTAGACGCTCTTTGCTGTCAGGTACAGGAGGAAACTGTGTGCGTGTGTCTGTCACAGTTGAGAGGGTCTGAAAAGCCACAATCCTGCAGTGATACTGAGCCTGGACGAGGTCTCAGAGGCCAGAGACGACTGGAAGAGTTTAAGACATCGTCATCACAATCATGGAATCCTTCCTTTCAAACAAGTTAAAGTCAGGGAACAATAAACGTGTTGCCCATAAATGTTTCAGTCTCTTGATGACAGAGCACTTAGAAAACAAACCAAAGTACCAATGAGCCAATTGGAAAATCTGGCATCAAGTGTGAACATGAATCATTTGCCTATGTTTCATTAAGATCTGGTCAGTGGTTTGTGGAAAACCCTTCATGAAGAATGCAGGGTAATTTACAAAATGTCACAATGAGGTGGTGAGGTTCTGCATCATTCTCAATCATGGAAATCAGGTCTGTGGTATCTGAGGTTTTGTGTTAAATGGAACAATGAACAGATAGGAAGAAAGGGGTCTGTTCTCACACAAACACTTTAAATAACCGTAACAGTTATGTGATTCCACTTATTTTCCTTGCTATTCATCATATCTTAAGGATTTGACAGGCTTTTAAAGACATGGTCCATTATGTTGGGGCTAATTGGAAAATGGGTGAACCCACACTCAAATGTAATATTCCTAAAGGTGCCCTGCCACACGTATTTCATTACTCTGTGGATGTCTGAAGTTCTACCATGTGGTAAAAATACCTTGGCTACCTTGTTTCAAACCATCCTAGTGTGGTATAGAAAGCCTGCAGGACGACTCAACTCCACTTGTTCCAGTTCTCATTAATATTCAACAAGCTAAGCTGCTTGACTCTGA
>NC_045733.1:28050095-28051621 GCF_008692095.1 Etheostoma spectabile | reverse complement strand
TGGCTAACAGCTAGCCAATGAGAGCCTAGCTATCATTATCCTTTACCCGGCGCAACTGGGCGAGCTCATGAATAGTAATGAGCTCACGCAGCATGACGTCAGACTGACCAGCTTTTGTGATTGGCCTGATTTCTCCTCTTATTTCTTTCCAGTGGCTTGAGCTGACAGAGGAAGTAGCAGTTCATTTTCACATTCACAACATAACACAAACACATATGGACACAACATACCGGTATATAAAAAAAAATGCAAGTAAAAACGGTTTTGTCTGGCAGGGCACCTTTAAAGTTTTACAATTACAACACAATTTTGACACGGGATCATGAGGCTAAAGGTTTTTTCTTTGGCAAACATACCTATTTTGATAACAATTACTTTCTCAAGGGTGACATTTCAGCAAATACAAATACTCCCTTTCTTGCCCATAGTTAATTTACAACAGTCGTTAGCAGACAATATCCCTAGGGTGCTGAAACGATGACAGTGGGGAAATTAGAGTAATCCCCGAAAGGTTAAAGGGTGTTTTTGAAGAGGGGGCGGGATGTGAGAATGGCAGGAGAAATGACGGAAAGATGAGGCGAGTGGGGAGAGGTGAGGCATAACAGAAGGGAGGAGAAGTGCAGGTCAGCCTGTATTCTGGTGGAAGTGGTTCAGACCTCCTGTGCTCCCACTCAAAGCTTTCTCTGTTAGGCCCAAGCTCTGATGTTTCCCCTGAGGCCTGGGTCCTGGAAGTGGGCTGGCAGAGCAAATAAACAGAGAGGAGGTGCTCACACTCGCCACACTAACACCTTCACAAATGCATACTCAAAAGAGTTTTGAAAGAATACACACACACACACACACACACACACACAATTATACACTAACAATGAAAGAGCTGTGCATGCGGCTGTGCGCAACACCTTCACACCTCTAAGAGGAAGGTGATGTAGAGGCTTGTTTTATCTTATTTGTGGATACCAAACCTCTAAGATCAAGAGAGGATTTTTTTTTTTGGAGTTCAAGACATTTAGGGCCATATCTTGCACCCGGCGTAGCGCAGTGCAAAGCCTCACGCAAGTGTCTTTGCTAGTTTAAGACTGGCACAATGGTCAATATCCCGTCCAGCGCCCACATCATTTAAATAGCAAATGTACCTGCGCCCATCTTTGCACCCATGGGCGTGCTGGTCTCACAGGGAGGTGTGTTCAGGTAAATTCTTGAGACATTGCTATCTTGTGGCAGAGGGAAGTGATCGCGCCGTTGACCAACAAAGACCTGGTCTAAAGTCAGTAACGCAGCATTTCGTCTGTTATTTTAACAACGCATTAGTAAACATAAGCCCATGAGCACAGTATGCGTGTTACACACACACAGGGAAAAGCAGCAGAACACAAACATGCAAAAGATTTCAAATAAAAATATCACGGTGCAAATCCGCCATCATAATAGGAATGCGCCATGGTACAAATGCGAATGGCTTTTAAAGGGAATGGTAGATAACAATCTGATTGGTTTGTTGCATGTTACGCCCAAAACACACCTAT
>NC_045733.1:28049769-28050085 GCF_008692095.1 Etheostoma spectabile | reverse complement strand
AATGAAGACACTAAGTACAACCCTTTAGACCCTTTTATCCACCGTCAAACTAGCAAAAGTGGATTTGGACACGCCCTAAAGGCACCTGCACCATGTGCTTCACGTCAAGCGCTTGGATCATTGAGGAGATATCATCAATCAATAATAGGACCCATTAAATATACAGATTTGAAACAAATGAGTGGAAAAACAAAGTTTTGCCTTCTTATGAAGTAGAATAAACATGCTTTCACTGGGGATTTAAAAACACAAAAAAGGTTTATGTTCAAAACACCGTATTCAGAAAAAGCTAATTCTAGTCAGAGCACATTGAAAA
>NC_045733.1:28049247-28049759 GCF_008692095.1 Etheostoma spectabile | reverse complement strand
AAAAAGCTCCACAGCAGAAATAAACGATACTGACTCCCGAAAGACTATATATAAAGAAAGGACATGGCAGCCTTCCAAAAACGTGTTTTATTGTTAGTGTCATCATGCTAATGGGTTTTAGCATAATCCATCATCACACCATCATACACCACCAGACCAGCCAGGTTTTTGAATTGCTTGTGTCTGTGTGTGTTGCTGAGCAAATAAATCATTTGCAGCACAGTTGATGAATGCAACATGCTGTAATTGTAACACGTATAGGCCACATCAGTAAGAAGCATCCATCAAGCTGACAAGTCATACACACACACACGCATATACACACACACACATGGCCGGTCTCCTGTCCTGGCGTGTCAAGAGGCCATTGACCTCCACTGAGCTTCACTTCCTCTGTTCCTCCCACCAGTCCCAAGAGAGAAACTCTAAGCTGACAACAACCTTCATCCCTGTCTTTTACCCATCCTCCTCCTCCCTCCTTTCTTTCGATTTTATCCCCCTCATCTCATTTT
>NC_045733.1:28048895-28049237 GCF_008692095.1 Etheostoma spectabile | reverse complement strand
CCCCCCCCCCCCCCCCAGTTAATGCCACATTTCAGCAATCCCAGGCGATACACAGGAGATGTGATTTATTTAAAAAGATATCAGAAGAGAGGGATATTGAAGCCTCTTATAATCTCCCTCACATGTAGAAACTCTACCTACAAACTAACAGAACCACATTCTGTAATGTGAGTGGGACTCATATTAAGCAGTGACAGCATCGTCAATGGAAAGCATCATCCATACTGTGCCTTACTCTTAGGACTGTCTAGGCTAAGGACTTGGGGAGGTAGAGGGGTTTTCCTGGGGTGCTATTATGAATATCACTGTCTTTGTAGCGCATTCCTGCCTGCAAATGCGCAA
>NC_045733.1:28046987-28048885 GCF_008692095.1 Etheostoma spectabile | reverse complement strand
TTACTCTGGATGGGAACCCCCCCCACCCACCCACCCTGGAAGGAGACCCCTTGCTAAAATACATAATCTTCAGTGTAAAGTGATCCAGGCCCAGGCCTGCCTCTGGATCCTGTCTCAGTGTTACTTCCAGGGCTGTTATGTTGATTTTGGCAGCAGCTGCCTTAGCAGACAGGGGTCGTCCATAGGCCCGACTGCACCCATCGCTGGGCAGGTAGCTGCAAGGGACTAGTGAAAGTTGGTACCCAAAGACTAGATAGGAGGATGGACAGGGATGTAGTTTAGGATGCTTTAAATTGGATCAAGTCAATGTGGCACGCAGACTCAGTGTGGAATAGTAATCACATGCTTGAGGTTGCATGCAGACACCATTAGACATCCTTTACACACACCACCAGGCCGTGTCAGAGGCCTGTCGAGGGTGACTGATATTTTTTTTTATCTTGGTCACAAGAAACAGCACAACTCATTTCACTACTTGCACTACTACAGATCTTTTCCCTGTGCAGGATCTGTATTAGAGCACTCACTAATTTTGGCAAATTCTTTGTTTATTGTAATGTATCTCTAGGTACACAAGCTGTCAAAAACAGCCGCCAATAAGTTCCAGTTAATGATATCCGCACTGACAGTGTGTTAGCAAAAGCCAAGAGGCTGTCCAAATCCTCTCCAAACCTTTCTGTCATCCATGTTTTTCTTAATACAGAGCATATCCACTGTGAAACATATGCAAATTGCTATTAATTACAACACACATAAATTTTAATGCAGACTTACACAGCCAAAATAGTCAACACTGCAGGTCAGCTGTCTGGCTGTTTTTGTTTCATTACACAATTTACGCTGTTGAGAAAAGACTTGAAATGTATCAGTACAGGGCCAATTACTCAATAGCAACAATAACAATAGCATTATTATTTGCAAATGTGTGTGGAGAGTTTTGACACTTTATCTCATTATGTACTATGTGTGTACTCGGGTACACAAATCTCTAAATGTGCATAAGATGCAAACATGTGTACATGTGTAAAAGACTGAAATGTACTAAAAGACTGAATGCAATAAGGTAAAAGGCATCAAGAGATGACAAAACAGAAACATCTTGAAATCAACATCAAATGGCTGTATATTGTGTGTTACATGTGTACCATTCTTATGCACATTTAGATTTGGTGGTACATAATTGCTCATTAAGTATGAAAATCTAAATCCACAGAAATTCAAGTACACATTCACAAATCTGAGCGGTACAGATCTGGATACAGTTTCAAAACTCTCAACACAACTCTCATAATTGTATTGCTTCAATATTGGCCCCATAGACAGTCAGGTTGTCCATTTTACATTTAGAGTTAAACGTTCTGATAAATAGTACGCAGGCTAATTCTCCGACATTCCTCAATATTGACCCCACCATGACATATGTAATTTAATGTGATTTCTTTTAATCCTTACATACACTGCGAGTTAGTAAGCAGGTCCAGTATTCAGTCCCTTCTGTGTGTCATGTCCCGTCCCCGTGTCAAGTTATTGTTTTGCTTTAGATTCACAATTTGTTTGTGGATTTTAAGATTTTCTGTTCTCCCTTGTCGTGTTGTATATTTTTCCCTCAAATGTGATTACCTGTCCTCGCCCTAATGTGTTGCACCTGTGGCTCATTGTCTCTCCTGTCTTGTGTATTTAAGTTCTGTCTTCCCCTTTCCCCAGTGCGAGATTGTCTGTTTCCCACGTGTACAGCTTTTGAGCGTTTTTTGATTCCCTTGGATTTTGGATTTTGACTCTTGCCTAATTTCTGGATTTCCCTTTGCTTGCAGTTTCCAGACATGGTTGCTGAGTTTATTTGATTGTTAAAGTGGCCATATTATAAAAAAAATCCCTTTTTTCTGGGATTTGGGGTGTTA
>NC_045733.1:28046707-28046977 GCF_008692095.1 Etheostoma spectabile | reverse complement strand
CTGGTGCTTCCACATGCATACAAACATAAATGCTGTTTTGAGTGACATACAGGTTTCTGATTGTCCTCGGCCTTCAGTCTCCGGGTGAGCATGCTAGCGTTAGCATGCTAGCTCATTCTCAATTGCAAAACACTGCTACAACACACATTAGTTCACCATAATCTCCAAAAGACCTACTTCCATGTCCCTGTTCTGCAGGTGTTCCACAAGCTCCCCTCGTTTAGAAGGAGTCTCCCAGCTAATCCTGCCTCGTACTGACCAAAGTTGGAG
>NC_045733.1:28046519-28046697 GCF_008692095.1 Etheostoma spectabile | reverse complement strand
AGTTATCTAGCTGATGGGATCTTACCTAGCTACTGCACATACACAACTCCCAACAAAGATAGTATAGAAGTGAGCTGTCTCACTCTGTAGCTAAAATAAGTGAGATGTCTCACTCTGTCGCTAAAACAGAGACCTAAACACACAGAGTGAAACAGGATCTGCAGCAATGTGCAGTACA
>NC_045733.1:28042864-28046509 GCF_008692095.1 Etheostoma spectabile | reverse complement strand
GGTGTTTTTTGAAAATTAAACCATGTAAACTTATTCTGGTACAACCTCAAAATAAAATAATGAACTTGAAAATAAGCATTATATGGCCACTTTAAATTCATTATTGTATTTAAGATTTCTTGAGTCATGCATTCATGGGTCCCTTTTCTGTGTGCTTGGCAATGTGGCCATATGGAGAGGTGTGCAGGATGGCTAACCCTCTACTCCAACTTCACAGATAAATCAATTAGATGGAATCAAATTATTGCAAAAAACAAAAACAAATATGTATAAACTAAAGCTTAAAGGGGCCTTGTGAAGTTTTCTTGTAAACAAACAAGTGTTATGTTTACATTCAGTGTTGCTCACAAAAAACATATGCGTATATCCTTGGACACCATAAAACATTTGCAAATCTGTTTTTTGTTTTTAACAGCATTGTTTACCTCCATATTCATAAAGCAGTCTTCCCTGCCTTTTTTGCACATTGCTGTGTATCTTGGCACAGTACTGCCACCTATATGCCACTGGTAAAGCAATTTGATTAAGGAATTTTGAAAAATGTGTGTAACCAATTGTAAAAACAAACAGACAAATTGTCTTGGTTAGTGCTGTAGTGTTAAAGTGTCTGTTAAAGGCTCCTGGCCTGAGCAAGTCTTATGAGGAAAGAAAAATATATTCCTCAGAAGGAAATAAAGATGGAAAAGGCAGACACCTCATCCGGTTTTAACAGACAGAGGGCAACATGAGGCCAACAACGTGTCAGTCTGGAGAGAAGAGAGAGAGAAAGAGATTATGTAAACAGCAGGTGAAACAGCGGCGTTCACTGTGAAACAAGAGTGGCTGGAATATAAATCGTCGTGTTTCAAATCGCAGACTCGACGTAGCGCGAGTGATATAAAGTGCACAGAGGGGACATGGAAAAGAAGAGAGAATGAGAGGGAGCCTGCTAGTGTCATGAATCGCTCGCACTAATAAACACTGACTGACATTAAATGGCTGCACCCAATTACTTGATGGCATCCGAGCCCTTACACAGACTCACACACACACACATGTTGTATGTGCAGATGTGAACACACACATCGTTGGATTGTTCTGGGCTTTGGAAGTTAGGTGTATTTTTCTCAGACAGGTTTTTTTTAATAAAAGACTGCTGATATTCAATATGTTGTATAATAATTTTTGGTCTATTTTCATGCCAAAATAATACAAATGCAATGTATACACTGATAAAAGAAACATACTTGTATTCCTACCAGACAAACATCTACACACACATACAGTACGTCTGATTCCAGTGAGTGTAATGGTCTGCGTTTTAAAGGCCATGTCATGCCTGTTGCCCGTCTGACCAACATGCTTTCACATTCCAAAACAAAAACACACGGGTCACCTCTTTCTCCACCCTCCTCTGCTTGTCCAGAGGCCCCGGCCTTCCTGTCCTGTCCATCACTAACACCCAGGGGAGAGCTGCTGAGGCTACTGCATTTTTGACAGACAGTCTGTCGATCCATATGCACTTATAGTGTGTTGTAGTCAGATCAGCTGGCTTTGCCGCTCATACATAAGTTGTTTTTTTTCTGTAATTTTCCACCATCTTGGTTCTGGTCTCTGGTTTTCATGTCTTTATGTTCACCGTTTACTCTGTAAATTTCTTGTGGAGCTTTCAGTTGGTCTGTTACGGCTTGTTTCACATTGGACCAATGTGAAAATGTGGGATGCTTTACCACTAACATTAGAATGCCAGTATGTAAGGATGTGTGTAAGTGTGTGGGAGGAAGGTTAGGAGCTGTAAGAGTATGTGCAGAGACCATGAAGGTTCCAGAGTCGAGGTAAGGGATGAAAATTACAGCATTAGCAGGTAGCCTGGTGCCATAAATCCAGAGGGAAACGAAGGAGATGAGAGGGAGCAAAAGACTCTGCGATAACGCTACTTTATCTGTAGCCCTGCAATGATGGTGTCAAGAATAAAAGTTCACACACACACGTATCACATAAATCTACACAAAACGCAATTGCAAGCTTGGATTGTTTTGGCATGCTGACGTTAACATTTAGCTCAAGGAACTGTTCTGTCTGAGTGGGTGACAGCCTCACAGAGCAGCTAGCATGGCTGCAGACTCTTAGTCTGTTTTCACATAAATTGAACTCTGAACAGTGTGCATCGAATCAGGTCTTGACATAGTCTGAAGTTTCCCTTTCACACATGTAGCAACCACCAAGAGATTGTCTGTGTTCCAACTTAGATGTGTTCCGGATTGCGGACACGGCCAAGCTCCGGCCCGTGTCGACAAGATGCCCAATCATATTGCTGATTGAAATTAAATTAACATAGCCCTACCAAAAATGTCTAGTTAGACATTTCTGCCTTCCGCCTTTGAGTAAATCTTTCTTTAAAACGTTCTTCTTCTTGCTCGGATGTTTGTTTTCTTCCAGTTTTGCCCAAGCTGACATCAACTCCCAGTCGCGGACTGTGAAAACAGACTTAGTACTAGGAAGCTGGCAGTGACAGACCGTTAGCCATCCGGTCTAACTGAAATGTTGTTGACTTGCCTGCACATATTATTGAATGCATCTCCTCTTTTAAAGCCATTAGTAATATAAAAAGTCTACTCTTTGGTAACTGCATTACTACCATGCACCACAGCAATTCTTCTCAGTAAAAAAAATTAATAACAGTCTTACAGTTTAGACAGTATTGCTAAACTGAGAAATTACTGAAAATTAGCAACATTTATCAGTATGAGTAACATTTATCAGTTGTACTGCAAATACTCATCTCTAATAAATGTCTATTTGTACTGCATAGGAATTGATTTATGTTGCTTGAAAACACTTTACCCAGCTGAAGTGTAATGCGATTTTTATGTAAAGTAACATGTGGCAAGAGATTGCTGTGGCTCTAAAATAACAAAAAATAAAAGAAATTGAATGTGGATCTGTCATGGCTGATAACCGATAAGGTCAGTTTGTAATCTAAAAAAGTCAGAATTGTATTATAATCATATTAGCAATCCCATTGTTTAGGATGATCAGGATGAATTCAGTATTAGTGTAGTTATAAAATCAGGGTCGTCCTCTTGAATAACGATGTTGACCATGTCAATCTATTTGAAATTTTGAAATTGAACTTTTTGTGTCACGTGAGTTGACTTGAAAAAAGCCTTTTTAGTGGCTTTCAGGACAGACTTGCATCTGCAATGCATTATCACAACTGAGATGACTGACTGACTGATCTAATTGATTGATTGATGGATTTATTGACTGATTGACTGACTGAATGACATCTTAGCATTCACTCTCCTGTCTCCACCTCAGCTCAGTGCCCGGACTTATCCATCCCTCTCAACACTTCCGTGTACAGGCTGAAGATTAAAGCCGCTCTCATCTGGATCTCATCACTTTAGGCCGGCCTCGGCGTTTTATAAGTTGTTTTTCATTCAGGAGAAGGAGGGGGGATCTCAGAGTGATTTAGGGTTACATTGCATGGAGGCTGGAGGAGAATAAAAGCAACTTGTTGTCATGAGGGGGCTGTGAATGAGGCAGCACACTAACTCCCCTCCAGTAACAGCATGCAGTTTTTAGGACAGGAGTCATGTATTCTTCCCCATTGTGTGTGTGTGTGTGTGTGTGTGTGTGTGTGTGTGTGTGTGTGTGTGTGTG
>NC_045733.1:28041055-28042846 GCF_008692095.1 Etheostoma spectabile | reverse complement strand
TGTGTGTGTGTGTGTGTGTGTGTGTGTGTGTGTGTGTGTGTGTGAGTGTGTGTGATTTGTTGCGTGGCTGTGCCGCTCCAGTTTCTGAGCCATTTCCTCTCTGTTTTTCCAAGTGTAATGTCTGTAACACATGGTGGATTGTTGGGCGAGTGTCATTGCCAAACACCATTAATCAATTACGGGAGAAATTGTTTCCCAATATTCATTGCACAATACTTTGTTTTAAAAATACTGCACTCACCGAACTGTTACAAGGTTACATCATAAAAGCCGAAACTATAAAGGAGTTAAACGCTTGAGTTTCGGTAAGAATTTTTAGTTTAGTTTACTTGGTCAGGGTTCAAGTACTGGTCAGGGAACAAAAAGACAAATAAGCCAAATCAGAAAAAGTAGTGCCAAAACTGCAACTAATCCTCCATATATTTACATGTAGACTTTTTTTTTTTTTTTACTTTGCAGTGAAAACAGCGGAACAGACAAGATGCCCTCCAACATTTGGAGTGGCAATCTGCTTGAAAGGTTTTCTACTTATATATATTTAGATTGTCTGTGCTTTTGTATAGGTCAGCAACCTTTTCTATGATGAGCTTCAATGTTTTAAATCGCATTATTGATTGGAAAGTAAAAGTTTAGCTTATGCTGAGCTAAAACCAGTGGCTGGTTGTACCACACACAGAGTGCAAAACTGCAATAAATGTCACAGGAATGTCACTATTCCTATACTGATGATTAAGTGACAGGCTGGCCCTGCTGATGTGAAAATGGTGATAGAAATACAAACATCTGATTACTTTTTGTTTTGTTTTTCAGGAGGAAATGCTGTGACGGATTCAGGTTTGTGATGGGCCAGTGCATACCTGAAAGTAGGTAAACCATTCACACTATCCTCTAAACTTGGCTTGACAACTCTGACATCTGATTAACCTGATATTATTTCTCCACTACAGCAGTTTCTAGATTAAAACCACATTTGTCTATATGGACCTCAACAGCAGTCCGGACAATCCACATACTTTAGTCGATTTTTGTCATTTTGGAGTAATTGTGTTTAAGGAGTTGTATCAGATGACTTGCACATTGCAGTGTATTGCACTGGAGCAAACAAAATATCAACCAACCAAAAAAGAAACTGCCGTATTGTGCAGTGGTCATCCATATAGAAAAACAGGTTTACTGTCTATAGCATCAAGACTTTTAATATATACTGAGGAAAGCCTCCATAGAATAACAGTGAGTCCCATCGGCCACCAGAGAACACTGTTCCTCCATGAACACAACAGCCTTTCAAGGATTGATGTGCCGGGAAATATACAACACATAATGTGTGTATATACAGTGGGTAGGGAAAGTATTCAGACCCTTTTACATGTTTCACTCTTTGTTTCATTGCAGTCATTTTCCAAAAATCAAAAAAGTTCATTTTTATTTGTCATTAATGTACACTCAGCACCCCCAAAAAACAGAAATGTAGAAATGTTTGCAAATTATAAAAAAAAAAAACTGAAATATCACATGGTCATAAGTATTCAGACCATTTGCAGTGACATTCACATTTAACTCACTTGCTGTACATTTCTTCTGAGATGGTTCTACTCCTTCTATGGAGTCCTGCTATGTGTAATTAAACTGATTGGACTTGATTAGGAAAGGCACACCAGTCTATATACGACCTTACAGCTCACGGTGCATGTCAAAGCAAATCATGAGGAACTGCCCGAGGAGCTCAGAGACAGAACTGTGGCAAGGCTCAGATCTAGCCAAGGTAACAAAACAATTTCTGCAGCACTCAAG
>NC_045733.1:28040874-28041045 GCF_008692095.1 Etheostoma spectabile | reverse complement strand
GCACAGTGGCCTCCATAATCCTTAAATGGAATTTAAGGATTGGATTGGGAAGACCAGAACTCTTCCTAGACATAGGAGAAGAGCCTTGGTGAGAGAGGTAAAGCAGAACCCAAAGGTCACTGTGGCTGAGCTCCAGAGATGCAGTAAAACACATGAAGGACTCCCAGACTA
>NC_045733.1:28040332-28040864 GCF_008692095.1 Etheostoma spectabile | reverse complement strand
GATTCTCTGGTCTGATGAGACCAAGATTGAACTTTTTGGTGTTAATTCTAAGCGGTATGTGTGGAGAAAACCAGGCACCGCTCATCACCTGCTCAACACAATCCCAACAGTGAAACATGGTGGTGGCCGCATTATGCTATGGGGGTGTTCAGCTGCAGGGACAGGACGACTGGTTAAAATAGAAGGAAAGGAAAACCTCATCCAGAGTGCTCAGGACCTCAGAATGGGGCGATGGTTCACCTTCCATCAAGACAATGACCCTAAGCACACAGCTAAAGTAACAAAGGAGGGGCTTCGGAACAACTCTGTGACCATTCTTGACTGGCCAAGCCAGAGCACTGACCTTAACCCAATTGAGCATCTCTGGAAAAACCTGAAAATTTCTGTCCACCATCGTTCACCATCCAACCTGATGGAACTGGAGAGGATCTGCATGAAGAATGGCAGAGGATCCCCAAATCCAGGTGTGAAAAACTTGTTGCATCATTCCCAAAAAGACTCATGGCTGTACTAGCTCAAAAGGGTGCTTCTA
>NC_045733.1:28036306-28040322 GCF_008692095.1 Etheostoma spectabile | reverse complement strand
GAGCAAAGGGTCTGAATACTTATGACCATGTGATATTTTGGTTTCTTTTTTTTTTAAATTTGCAAAAATGTCCACATTTGGTTTTTTTCTGTCAAAAAAAGAAAGTCTTTTTCTGTCAGCTGGGGTGCTGAGTGTACATTAATGAGGAATAAAAATAACTTTTATTAATTTTGGGGAAATGGCTGCAGTAAAACAAAATGAAAAATTTAAAGGGGTCTAAATACATTCCATACCCACTGTACCATATCAATATGTGTTAGGCGTATAGATCTACTAACATTAAAAGTTTAAATTGGAGTTATTCAAATGGACACACCAGATTACTACACAGTCGGATGTTTCCCTTTGTCTTGAGACCGATGCATTACATGATGCATAAATATATGTTTTTTTTTTTACAGACTTACTTGGTATTTACAGCAGAGCTGCTTGCTGTGATCTATCCATAATTGTGTCAAACTTTTATTTAAAGTACATGTCATGCCACAAGGTATGATGTAAACACTGGGCCACAAAGGACATAGAAAAATATATATGTACTTGTGTATTGGTATCAACAATTATCTGTGTTTCTCATTTAATTTAAAAAGATTAAATGTTTTTGCACTTTTCATAGCCCCAGCCAGAGGCTTTAATTAAGAGTGATATCTGATAAAGAAAGTTGTATTGGGTTCAGTTTTTATAATACGCCTTTTTCACAGCAGACACTTTGACTATATATTATTGTATGGTGCATTATATTAACCTAATGTCCAATTGTATTTGGATGTCCGGATTCTATGTGTAACTAACAGACTATAGTTACCCTAAAAAATTCCCACAGTGGAAAGAAAAAAGTAATGTCCATGGGTGTAGACTACTTTCTGCTAACAATCCAGATATGCAACGTTTGTTCTGTCAGTAATGATGAAAAAAATAATGCTGATTCATAAGTGCCCAAAAACTCAATTTGCTGCTCATTATAGAGCAGCTATGCAGCAAAGGAGTAGTAGTGTAACATTGCCGGTGGCTCCTTTCAACTCAAGTGTCCCAGCAAGCTGTGACAGTGAGCCAGGACCCTGAAAATGAAGCAGCTATGTGGAATTCTGCATTCATTCATGTTATTATTAGAGCCTAAGGGGCTGTCTGTGGGCTGACAGTAGAACCTGTATTGGTCAGTTTCCAGTTGTGGCTTTGGAACTTTTTCAATGTAAGAAGGTGGTGATAAAGACAGATAGTGATGCCCAAATGAAGCTTTGTGAACCAGTAGATGTATTTGTTGACCTAACAAGATGGCCCTCTTGGTTTAGAGAAAAAGGCTCAAGGAATGTCAGTTTAGTCTGCTTTCAATCCTTTGTTGAACATAGAGCGCCATCTATTGGGCTAAACAGTTCTAAAGTGTTCATATTATGCTCATTTAATAATAATAATTGTATTTAGAGGTTATATCAGAATAGGTTTACATAGTTTATTTTTCAAAAAACACTTTTTTTTTTGTACTGCACATTGCTGCAGCTCCTCTTTTCACCCTGTGTATTGAGCTCTATGTTTTAGCTACAAAGTGAGGCATCTCACTTCTCTCCATCTTTGTTGGGAGTCGCACATGGGCAGTATCTAGGTTAGGACTACTAGCCAGTCAGAAGCAGAGTATAAGGGCGTGCTGCTAGGCGAGCATTATACAAAGTGATACACGTTCGTCAAGTACAATACAACAACAATAGAGTTGTTTGTATCAGTTTGTGAACAGTGTTTCCTGTTGGAGATGGTGAGGCCCTTTTGGGGTGGACTTTGGGATATATAACACAATAAAGGAAAGGGAAAACGCCAAAAAGCATAACAGGAGCACTTTAAAGAAAATGCAGCACAGAGCTTCACTAGTAATGTTGGTATCAGTGATCCAGAATAATTTGCTCAGTTTGCGTACTCTCTGCCTCCTCCCTCTCTGCGTAGGCGTGGACGTGTGTGCAGCGTCGCCCTGCGAACAGCAGTGTACTGATAACTTTGGACGAGTTGTCTGCACGTGTTACCCCGGCTATCGCTTCGACCGAGAGAGACACCGCAACCACAAATCTCCTTACTGTCTGGGTCAGTACACTCCCCTCTCATCTGCTAAGTGCTAAACACTTTTGACTATGTCTATTACTGTCATGGAGTTTTTCTCAAATATTTCATCACACAGTGACCCAAATTCATATCAAAAGCAGTTCCTCATATACTTCCTTAATGCTACTTTAAACAGCACTTACTCACACTGTACTTAGATTTTCTGATCTGATACTGTACTTTTTTCTCTCTTCCCCTCCCCACCTTAACATAAAGACATTGATGAGTGTGAGCATCCAGACAGCAGCATGTGTGACCATGAGTGTGTGAACACAGTGGGCAGCTTCCTGTGTCGCTGTCGCAGTGGCTACATACTCACACCGGACCAACGCTCCTGCATCCCTGTACACAACTGTGAGTTTGTGTCACAACTGAGTTGCGATTGAATGAAAATTTAGTAGCAAACTCAAAATAATTGTCCATTAATGCATGGGTTCATTGATTTTTTTTTGTGTGTCCATTTTAACAATAGGGTATGATATGGTATGGATGGTGGTTGTTTTAATGATTGTACTTTAATTGTTTTACCATTTTACACTTTTAAGGACTTAAAGTAAACTTTAACTGTGATTAAGTGTGATTTGACTGTGTATTGCTTAGCACAGTGTGACACCAGTAATAGGAATGTTCAGGGTTTGATTCCCACTGCAGCCAAACATCCACGCCAAAAATGTGTATTGGACATTTTTTTAAATGTATGTTTTGTTTTGCAGTGAGTTCATCGGGGAAGTCGGACACCCTGATGAGTTCTGGTACCTGCTCGTTCACCTGTCAAGATTTTATGAACATGAAAAGCAGTCTGCTGCAGCTAAAACTGAGGCTGGGCAACACACAGTCACCCAACCAGGTAACACCAGTCTACAGTACTTTAGAGAGGCAACCTAAAACTAAAAGATTTCTAAAATTACTCATCTCAAATGTTGTCGTCTACACACCCCACCTTTCCTCTATTTATCCTACTGAGTCTTTTCTCTTTATGTTTGTAGGTACCTGGCCTGGCCAACAGCAGTGACAAGCCGTCTCTGGGGAGGGCAGGAAAAAGTCCTGATCGTCCTTGTCTTCCTGGTTTACCCGGCCCTCCAGGAGCTCCTGGGGTCCCAGGTAATGTAGATACACACTACCATTTAAAGGTTTGGAATCGCCTGCCACGTTATTGGGTGCAGTGAGATGGCTGAGAGGACTAGAAAGTCCTGTTTACAAATAAATGTTGTTTTGTGTGAAGGGTTTGCAAAAAAAAGTAAAGTTTCATGGCGAACAAACGCTGTGCAATGGTTCAACCAGACAAAGATACATCTGAGCAACACTTAAATAAGAATAGAAGAAATCAGCAGCCGTTGGTAAAATAAACTGTAAGCTAAGTATCAAAATGTGTGCAAATTTAAATAGGAAGACGTCCCTGTTTCAGTGTCAAGTGCACAATAATGCAGCCTATAACATGATGGAAATAACAGACGTGCTGCTTTAGCAAAGCTATTCTTCAAACTTCACAATAGAAATAGATTGTTAGTCTAGGGTTAGCAGTACTATTGGAATATCAGCTAATAAGTTCTACATACATCAACATATTAAACCTAACCATTGAGTGGACTGCAGAGGGCCCAAAGAAAAAAATCAATATTAAGAGCTCAAGTTCACCGTTCAAAGGGTTAATTACGCTTTACTGGACCTGAAAACAAATCCAAGTTCCAATAGTATTCTCCCCTGCCATGCAACACTGTGGCGACATAGACTAAATGGAAGCTTGATTCATTTCTTTATTCAGGCCAAACCCTTTTCAAATATAGATAACACAGTTGGTGTCTACATTAAACTGCTTTTGTTAAACTAGCCATTAATGAAGTTAAGAAGAAATGCATTAATATACACTACCGGTCAAAACCATGGGGTCACTTTCAAATTTCCATTCCACTTCATTATAGACAGAATACCAGCTG
>NC_045733.1:28032289-28036296 GCF_008692095.1 Etheostoma spectabile | reverse complement strand
GTGGGGGGCTGATCTTTAATGCAATATCTAAATTGCCCATTATCAGCAACCACTCATCCAATGTTCCTAAGGCACATTCTGTAAAAAAAAACAAAAACAGAGAAAACATTGGAGAACCCTTTTGCAATTACGTAAGCACTTAATGTAATCTGAAAACTGCTGCCATGGTTAAAAAAAACTATGCAATTAAACTCAGCTGGTATTCTGTCTACAATGGAGTGCAACGGAAATGTCTAAGTAACCCCAAACTTTTGACCAGTAGTGCACACTGTATGTGATTCCAAACTTTCGAACAGTAGGTGTAAGATTAGAAAAGTTTGTGATTAATGCAGTAAGCAACTGCAACAAAATGAATGTTACTTTGTTAAAATAACAAAATGGAAGAGGGTAAAGAGCAAGCAAGTAGGGTTTTAGATGACCTGTCTAAGGAGATACAGGAGTAGAAAGAAATACTCTGTTTCCTTTTTTAATATCACAGTTTTTCACTCTGATGCTAATGACCATCCAATTTGAAATAGCTCTGTTAATCGCTGTATCCATCTTTCCTCAGGACACCCAGGAGAACCAGGAAAGAGAGGGGAGCCAGGGGAAGGAGGCCCGCCCGGCCCTCGGGGGCCACGGGGAGACATGGGACCCATGGGTCCAGAGCCAGACCTGAAGCACATGAAAAGAGGCCGCAGGGGGCCAGTGGTAAGAAAAAAAAACTGTTTAATAATGTGCCACATCTGTTTTTCACTTTATTTCCTTCTGGAGCCTCAACCTCAGCACATCAAAGCAGTGTCTCAAAACCTGGAGCTCACACCTTCACGGTGTCTAATAATCCAAAGTGTCAGCAAATAATATGAATATAAGTTGGGTGCCACTGGTGTTACGTGAACAAGCAAATATATAAATCCACTGTGCAGTGAGAGACCACATGAGATGGCACAGTCATTTGAAGTGCCCCTATTGTGCTCATTTTCAGGTTAATAACTGTATTTAGAGGTTATGTCAGAATAGGTTTACATGGTTTAATTTTGAAAAAACACCATATTTTTGTTGCAGATTGCTGAAGCTCCTCTTTTTACCCTATGTGTTGAGCTCTCTGTCTTAGCTACCGATTGAGCCATCACACTTCTGTTCCATCTTTTGTTTGGAGTCACACATGTGCAGTAGCTAGGTAAGCATGGCTAGCTAATCAGAAGCAGAGTATGAGGTTGTGCTACGCTAGCAGCTAGGCGAGAATTATAACGTGTGTTACAAAGTGATGCACATTCGTCACGTAAGTAAAGGCTGGACTACGATAGAGCTGTTTGGAGCAGTTTGTGAACAGTGGTTTCTGTTGGAGATGGTAACTCCCTTTGGGGTGGACATTGGGCTTTTTCACTTTGAAAGCCTATTGCATGCACAAATTAAAAAAAAAAAAGAAGATTTAACACAATGAAGGAAAGGGAAAACGCCAAATAGCATAATACGAGCAATTTCTGTGGTGGAAATTTCTTTATTTAATTTTTGAGAACAACTGCCAAACCATAATGACAATATAATGGGATGACGTCTTGTCAGTACTGCTTTAAACAGACTAAAGCACAGGTGTATGATGGCTCTGTCACACTGACATGTTTTGACAGTGAGGCAGCATACATACAGAGTGTTCTTAATTACCTGCTGCGATGTGACCAAATAAGTCGACCACCTGATGTATGATAATCTCTTCAGCAGGACACCGTTGCTCTGATGAAAGGAAGCTTGCTTCTCTACAATTGTAACAACATACAGTAAATGAATGTTTCTCCTCATAGAATTAGCTTGACAAGTGCTAATTAATGTGTCTTATCTTTCATACAGGGACCATCTGGGGCAACAGGAAGAGATGGACTAAAGGTCATTATTACATATCTTCATTTTCCTCATGTGTGCTTTAATTTCACGTCTCTATGTGCGTCTGTGTGTGTACTGCATGTGCATGTGTGGAGCTACACTAGTGTAGACACTGTCTTTAGACACCTGTTGCTGTCACATTGGCTGCTGTAACTAGGTTACATACAGTGATAAAATAAAACACAGCTAGCTATTATTTGTGTCTGGTTTCTAAAATATTATACACTCCACACACTGTTATTTCAGTAATAACCATTACAGTTTTTAACTGCTTGACATTCAGTCTAATGTTTTTTCAGGGCACTTAAACGAGTGAATCAATTTGCTGCTCTGCTTTTTGTACACTTCTTGAAAATCTGTCGGTTGAAATGGGGTTAATTGGTTGTGTTTCTCCTCTACAGGGTGACAGAGGAGCTCCAGGTCCCAGAGGTCCACCCGTGAGTTAATTTAGAACTAAAGCATTATTTTTTTAAGCTCCTGTAATAAATCTTCTTGAATAATAACTAATAATTTTTGTGCTCTTAAACCTGCCTCCTTAATCTACATGTTGCCCCCAATTCAATAAAGTATTCTAATTGTAATGTAATTGTTTTATTTCCATGTTTTAAGTGAATGTAGTAATAAGTGTAATTAGTGAGGGACTGTACATTTTATAGGCCGGCCTGATTCATACAAGAGGGTGGTGCATGATATGTATTTTGGATTATTTTGTATCAGTGTAATAGATTTTTTTTTCAAGGCAGACATTTTACTTGTCATAGCAGGCAAGGCAAAGGTGAAACAAATTGAGTTAACAATGATTCAGTTCCATCAAGTGTCCGAGTAAGTAAAAAAGACCCTGAACCAGCTCATCACACTGGAATATAGTCATTTTTTAATGTTTAACGGTTTCCCTGTTATTACATGGCAACATTTCCTTTGTGAAAAGGGGATATTGGGCATCACATCTCCCAAAATGAAACTGTTTTACTGATTGTCAAACCCAGTGAAAGATGACATGCAGAGCATCTTAATCAATTCCTCACTTTGCCTTCTGTCCCCAGGGACCACCAGGCTCATTCGACTTCCTTCTGCTAATGATGGCTGACATCCGCAACGACATAATTGAGCTGCAGGAGAAGGTGTTCGGGGAGCGGCGGGGAATCTCTGTGGACAGTCCTCCTCATTCCAGCGGGGAAATGGATTTTGTAGAGTGGGGTTCTGGACAAGGAGATCTCCTGCTCAGTACCTGACCTTTGACATCCCGCACACTAACATTCACTCAAACCCAGCAAAACAAACACCAAACTTAACTCTTTTATTTCTTTGTTGATAAAGGATGCTGGGAGTCAAAGTGCCAACATGTAAATAATACCAAACCACACAGCGGGGATGGACAAGGAGCCTTGATTGCATTCTTGACACTGCCACAGACAGTTAAACAGAGAGATGTATGGATTATAACAAACAGAAATTGGACCACAGACTCTCTGAACCACTGCAAGCACTGTCTGACTGCTTTTTACATGCTGTGGTGTGAGCGAGGGGTGTTCGTGCAATACATAGAGGGAGAACGATGCAGTGCCTCAATGTCTGAGCTGAACCACTTCAAACGATGAACTTTATCGTCTACATCTCTTCCTGTTCTTGAGTCTGCCCATGGAAGCTCAGCTGCCACTGACAGTTTGCCTGCAGGCCGTCGGTACAACGACCCAGGACGCGCACTGTGAGCCTCCCCTGCACCTGCCCGTCTGAGCTCTGTAGCTATTCTCTAGTCTGAGGCATCTTCAAAAAATATTTCATGAGATTCATGGGTATTACAATCACGTAGCCTACAAAAACAGTCTAATGTATTTTTAAAAATGTACAATTAAACAACGTCAAGCATGATAAACAAAAAAATATTTACAGCAAAATATGTTCATGGATAATCTCAGAGAGACGCACAACATTTAATCTTTTGACAATACATTGTAAATAAGTAGAAAAGCTTGTAAGCTGCTATCAATCTAGAAATAGAAATAACATGCAGTATTATGTAAATATTACCCTAAAAGGTTGTAGACAATCAAATTGAAAGGATACAATGGGTTTATGCATTTGGAAGAGTGCAGGGAGGCAAATATCCATCCATCTTCATCCGCTTATCCGGTATCGGGTCGCGGGGG
>NC_045733.1:28032185-28032279 GCF_008692095.1 Etheostoma spectabile | reverse complement strand
CAGCTCCAGTAGGGGACCCCAAACTCCCCTTTCCCGAGCCCCATCAACCTGCTGCAACTGGGGGATCCCGAGGCGTTCCCAGGCCAGGTTGGAG
>NC_045733.1:28029076-28032175 GCF_008692095.1 Etheostoma spectabile | reverse complement strand
ATAATCTCTCCACCTAGTCCTGGGTCGTCCCCAAGGCCTCTTCCCAGCAAATCCTAATCCTTTTTTAAGTCACTTTTAACCCTTATTCTACCAGTTCAGCTGACTGTGAGCGTATTCTTACAGTAATAAGAGAAATGACCTGACAGGAACAGTTTCAAGAGAATGAGGGTTCCACATATTGTCGTACTTTCACTTGGTGGTTGACCAGAAACAAGAGACATGAAGAAGGAAGTCTGCTTGAAGGTTTGTTTTTTGTTTTTTTCAATTTCAAGTAGTTGGCAACAAGGGCTCCCTGTTAGTACAATGGGCAGCTCAAACAGGGCTATATCCGCTGGGGCTCTAATGTCTGGATCAAGGGAATTTTAATGTTGACCAAAGAGCAAGACATTCATGTATCTTTTCCTGTCCAGATAATTTTAAACCATAAGTGCCTTTAGCAAGCAACAGATTCCCAGAGGGTTAAAATAATCAAATCCAACAGTAAGCAAGGAAGACTTTTGTGTGGAAAGTGGATACATAATACAACTCTCCTCATTCTTCTTCGTCTTGCAACCCGATTTGAACCAGTAGCACTGCTGGAGCTCAGAAAACCTTGGAAAAATTGTTTTAAAAAAAAACTTATTTTTCTGACCACACTATCTTCCTGCTACAAAATAACATTTGGAATTGCGCTCCTGCTACCTGAAGTAAAACCTCTCCACCAGCAGAGGCTGCTAAGTCCCAGGTTATACCACTGAAAGTTGGGCCTCACCACTCTGAATCACTCTGAATACCAACTAGGTGAGACAATCAAAGTTTTTCACGGCATTACACGTATGATTACGATCCAAAAATATGAATAGTTTCCCAAACTTGCAAGTTATGTAAAACATATAAATCATCCTTGAATGCATGTGTGAGACGCCTGCCATCATCCTGTTCACATGCCGTTGAACTGTAGCGTGGCTGAGTATCATTATGAAAGTTGTAGGTATCAGAGGTTAGAGGTTAAATGCCAGGGTATAAACAGCTGGGGGGATGATTATAGACCACAGGCTGTCAGACGGGGCCTGTCTGGGCTCGTACCCACCACCAAGATAAGTTTGAAAAATAACTCAGTGTGTGTTTGATCATGCTGTGCTAGAGCTCACCCTGTCTGGCCTTTTGCTGTGTTTGATGGTTTTATCCGGAGGAACAGATCTCAGTAATTTGTGTGTGTGTGCGTGTGTGTGTGTGTGTGTGTGTGTGTGTGTGTGTGTGTGTGTGTGGGGTGTGTGTGTGGTGGGTGTTTGTGTGTGTGGTGTGGTGTGTGTGTGTGTGTGTGGTGTGGGTGTGTGTGTGTGTGTGTCAAGCGTAAATGTGTGTGGTGTTGTGTTGTGTGTGTGTCAAGCGTAAATGTGTGTGTGTGTGTTGTGTGTGTGTGTCAAGCGTAACTCCGTGTATGTGTGTGTGTGTGTGTGGTGTGTGTGCTTTGTATAGATACATTTTTCTGATACAGTGTATCAAGTGTGTGGTGGTGGGGGGTGTGTCGTTGTGTGTGTGTGTGTGTGTGTGTGTGTGTGTGTGCGTGTGTGTGTGTGTGTGCGCGCGCTGTTTCTTGACAGACTTCTCACCTAACAGCTCCGGCCCCTGCCGTGCAGGCACTGCTCACAGTAGAGTCGTTGCCTGGGCAACCAGGATCAGGAAAAACAACATGAAACAGTTTAAGAACATGTCAGTGAGAGAGTGAAAGAGATTATCTCATTTCCTTCACCACTTGTCATGCAACTGGAGGCTTTCCTCGGAGCCTGAAGGGGACAGCAGAGAAGAGGTCAACAGAGTGCACGTCGAAGGAAAAAGTTCACTTACCCCCTTAGACCATAGATCTGTCATCTCCATCATAATGAAATCAGCAGAAGGAGAAAAGACGTCTGACTTTCAGCAAGGCAAACGTTTAATTGTCTTACATTTACAACTTTTATCCTAATTCATAAATGGCAGCTTATAAAATTGAGCGATGTATTTTTTATCACATACTTTTTAAGATATACTGTGTATCTAGTTATGAAACTCACATCTCTGACTATCTAGCCATTGGGATGCCAGACTCCATTGATGTTGAACTGTGAGAAGAGTTGTGTAACTATTTGCTATTTAAAAATAGAATACATCAAATTTGGGCAGATGTTTTCAAGTATGTGAGGAATGTCCTCACTGGCACACTATGGCCATTAATAAATGCACTTCTTGCATGACAGGGCTGTCACTTCAAACTTTGTGTTTGTGTGTGTGTGCTTGCATGTTTGAAGTAGAGTGGCCTGTGTACATGTTTGTTAGTGGGGTTGAGTAAATGCGTACTGTGGTTTTGGAATTGCAAATGTGTGTATTTGAGTGAAATTTTGTTGTCCTGTGTGGATCTGTGTTTGGTTGCCTTCGGGGGCGGGTCAGAGGTCAGACTCAAAGGTTCATTATTAAGTGTTTAGCTCAAGGATGAATAAACAGGTCAGAAAGGGTCACAGACAGTCTCAGACTCACTATGCCCAAATTGCAAGTGTTTTTAAAAAAATGATGCATTTTTGTGATTGATTTTATACATTCCAGGCAGTCATTGACTTCTGAAGTTTAAAATCAGCATGCATAAAACTGGAAACTTCTTTGAAAATGTTGATAGATCCATAATATCCACCAAATCCATCATAGTGAATGTCATCTAAAGTTAGGCCATCAAGGCAAGGTATTTAACATTTTTTTATTTCAAATCATCCGTACGCAATCTTTACCTGTCTCATGCCTTTGGAAGTTGATTTCCCTACCTTCCACTCTTTGAAGCTTTGAAACCTGATGTATCCTGGTGGTCCCAGGCCCAAAAAAGCAACTTGTGACCGGGAGGTCGTAGGTTCAATCCCCAGACCGATAAAAATGTGGCTGGGGAAAGTAATAGAGCAGTGCTTGTCCCTCCCTCATTACCACCACTGAAGTGTCCTTGGGCAAGGCCCTCAACCAGAAACTGCTCCAGTGGAGCTGCTCAGTGGCCAGCAGATCTGACTTTGGTTGCACTGGGCAGCTTCCAGGTATGAATGGGTGATTTTATAAATGTAATCTCGGTGTTCCTGCAAAAGAGAGGCTTCCTCTCAGTGAACT
>NC_045733.1:28027890-28029066 GCF_008692095.1 Etheostoma spectabile | reverse complement strand
TTTTTTTTTTTTTTTTTTAAATAAAGTGCCGATTATGACCTGCAATGTGCCCGTTGACTGCCAGGAACCTTTTTAGCATGTCGATGCCCTTCTTCTCCTTACTGTCATCTGTCAGGTTTATATAAAAGAAACACAATCTTAAAATATTATGCTTTTTTGAATGTTAATTATAATGTAAACTGTGTCTAATTTGCAGTAAAAGGGCTAAAAACTTGCATTAACTCGTTTTTCTAATCTACATGTGAAATCCTGTGTCAGCAGAGGAACACACTTATGATGATGGGATTGACGGCCAAGGAAGCTACTGAATCTTCTTCTCATTGACTGACATAATTTAATACAGGCAATGATTAAGGAATTCACAGGGCAGATCAGTTTCTTTTGAAAACTTTTGCCATTTTGTAGAAGCTTGTAAAGGCCAGGTTTAAGATATGGTTCTTTGTAGAAAACAGAGGTCAAGGTACAACCAAGACCATCAGCCTCTGGAAGAAAACAACAGATGCATATCGCAAACATTTTTATTATTGAGTTTGGTTCTCCTAATGTTGTAGTACTCACAATGTCATCAGAAACATTTTATTTGTATGTGGAATTCCTGAAACCTTCTGCACTCCTTGTTTCACAAAAAGTCTAAAAATAGTTTTCTTAATGAATGCAGGTTCCAGTAGCAGGTTAAGACTGAGAAATCTAATACGTGTTCTTCTGTCCTGCACCTTATTCTTGTCTCGATGTGCATGCTTTTGTTATCCTTTCCAGTAGCAGGTCAACATAACGGCAAGTTTGTCATTCATTTCATCTTTGTAGTAAACTACTTAGTGACAGAAAGAAAAGTTCCGTTAAAAAGACAAAATTCAGTTACTGACTATGCAGAAAATTGTTTCCATGCAGGACACAAGAAACAAAGAGTGAAATACAAACAGCACTGGGTGACTGGTAGACTGGAAGATCCCGAGGCGTTCCTAGGCCAGGTTGGAGATTTTATCCCTCCACCTAGTCCTGGGTCTTTCCCGAAGCGTCCTCCCAGCTGAACGTGCCTGGACCACCTCCCTAGGGAGGCGTCCAGGAGGCATCCTTTCCAGATGCCCGAACCACCTCAGCTGGCCCCTTTTGACACAAAGGAGCAGCGGCTTTACTTTGAGTTCCTCACGAATGACTGAGCTTCTCACCCTATCTCTA
>NC_045733.1:28024751-28027880 GCF_008692095.1 Etheostoma spectabile | reverse complement strand
GCCAGCCACCCTCCTGAGGAAACCTATTACGGCCGCTTGTACCCTGGATCTCGTTCTTATGATCATGTTATGATAAGCAAGGGATGCAAACTTAAATCTATTTACAGTGGATCAAATGACTATAATGCAAAAGATGTTGCCTAAGAACCCGACTAATAATTTTCCCCATATCACTGACCCCTCTTGATTCAGTTTCAACACTTTCATCAGCCTTGTTTTCAGCGGCTCTGATAGACCCACTGTACCCCACTTTCCCAGCACCAGTGGTTGCTGGTGAGCCCAGTTGGGCTTTAAGCAGCTACTATGTAATAGCCAGATATACTTGTTGAATGAAATTTGATTCCAAATGCTGCTACAAGTCTGCTGGATGTGTATTTAAGCAATTGATTGCATGAGAACATGTTAGCTATAACAACTTTATGAGTTTGTGCTGCCTTTTTTTCTGCATTTTTTTAAAAAAAAGAATGAAATGTTACCACTGTTTCAGCTTGACAAGAGGAAGCTTTTCAACAGTAAGCATTACCTGCACATCAGGGGTCACTTGTAGTTGCAGCAGTGCAGGTACCTAATTGATGTCACCTACAGGAGTGATTCTGGTTTTACAAATGGATTATGTAGTGATTACAAAAATGTAACAGTGCTCAAACACAACACAGGTCATCACATCACAAGAGGCTTCTCTCAGAGTCTGTGAATCAAACACACAGGCACAGGGATTTGGGAAAGTTGCAGGTGTATGTAATCAGATTGAATTTGTCAGCAAAGGTGCAGGGAAGTTGCATGGCCCAGCAGCTGAACTGCTGCAGTCCTTGATCAACATTTAGTCATTTCCAGGGATCCAAATAGCTAATGCAGAGGTTAGGTAAAGCGCAGGTGTCCATCATCACTAGGGTATGCAGCTATGTGTGCATGAATAAGAGGGAGAACACACGCAAAAAGACCTGTCTTACTATCTAGGCACGCACACACGAACTCCTGAACGAAACACAGGCATGCCACAGAAACACCTGACAGGTGCAGGCGTGGTCTGCTGCAAGACACGCTATCTTGACACGCTAACTCATTCTTAAATCTGTGTTACGTGCCTGAGGCTGAGTACTAAGCACCCTAGTTTACTCTCTGAAGCCTGTTCCTCTTCCATTTCTTGTCTCTGGGCACACCCTCTTCCGATTGTAGGCCGACTTCTGTCATTCTGTTCATAATGGAACTGCTAAGAGGCCTGAGAATTGGAGCTTATCTGATGAGTAATGAATATATTAGCTGTGTCAAAAGCATGCCACCAATCCCATGATCAGTATGTAATACATGTTGTCCTGCAGGTGTCTGTTTAAGAAGCTTCTGCATGATGCTCTTTCAGAGATACTGATCCCTGATAACAGCGGTTAATCTGACACATTTTCAGAGGAAATTGTCTACTGTACACACAGTGTTTGAGAATTGGAGTCTGTACAGATCAATCTAAGGCATACATGCTACCACAGCAAAGCTCAGTGTAGGCAACAAATCAATGGTTGAAACAGAAAATGGTTTAATGTCAAAATGCATGTAGCCATGCCTTCGAGAGCAATAGATTTCCACATATTCTTTCTCACAGTTGAAACAGCCTGATTTATTTTCCATGTAGGCCTATATGACACACACATGATCTGATTGTCCACGGTAGTGACACTTGGAAGACTATACACAGATACCAAGTCCCATCTGTCGAGACTGCACATCAGAAAGTTGCCAAGCATTTTTGCTCAGCTTTACAAGAACGTTGCACCTGATTGACATTGTTATGGCAGAATTGAATAGAAAAATCTGAGAGGGCGGATTAATGGCAACACGTTGTGTAAACTCCCCTAGCCTGAGGCACTCAGTCTCTTTACACCTTAGCTTCCTCTGTCATTTACAAGCTGTTTGCATGCACACAGCAGAGCCAAGAGTGTGAAAAACTGGATGAGCAAGTTCACAGCACTCTTGTCTTTAAGGAGAAAAAAAGAGCATTGCCTCTGGTTGCAGAGTTGCCTCGCGTGAGGACACCAGCTTAATCTTTTTAGCCCTACCGACCTCCTGACCTGGCCTGTGGCAGCTGTAATTTTACAACTTTTTTTTCTTTTTTGCTTGGAGTAACACAAATTCTCAGACAGGCGTAAACATATGTACATATATGTATGCCTCTGACTGACTATTTGGAGCATCTTACCATGAGTGACACATCTGTGCACAGTGATCAGCAACATAGGAAATAAAACCTCCCTTGTTAGTAAATGTAGCCAGTACCTGGACTTTGTGAAAATCTGGTAAAAAAAACAAAGTTTTGGGAAAAGTTTTGGGAAAGAGGCTGTTGAAATAAATTAGGTTCTATAAAAGAAAAATCTTATTGTTTATGTAGTACTGCAGATCTTGGCTATCAAAAAAGTGAAATCCATGGACCCAGGCCAGTGTCCTTAAAGGTGCACAAACAATATACCTAATATTGTATTTACAATGGAAAAAAAACGGCCAAATACTTTATTGTTTGACTCACTTTCAACGCTCTAGTCAGTGTTATCTCCCGATGCCGCAGGCCAGGCAGTTGTTATGAGCTAAAAGGCTTTGGTAAATCCACTTTACTCTACCTGTTCAGAAGTAATGTCAAAATGAAGCTTTGAGAAGAAATCCGGATTTTGACTAGTGGCCATGATGTCTTGAGCTCAAAATAATATAGACGTAGCATGAACTATGAGATTGGGAAACAATCGTTTATGCTTCTGTAGAAGCCACAAGTCCATATGAAGTGTAACAGCGACATCTTTAATTAGCAGAGTTCACTGTTAACATGGA
This sequence comes from Etheostoma spectabile, assembly GCF_008692095.1. Classification (NCBI taxonomy): domain Eukaryota; kingdom Metazoa; phylum Chordata; class Actinopteri; order Perciformes; family Percidae; genus Etheostoma; species Etheostoma spectabile. The sequence continues at coordinate 28,025,072 of NC_045733.1, read as the reverse complement.
GAATGTTTACCGCACCCGCAAACGGCTAGTGAGCTTTTTCCACTAAACTGTTTCTGTACCTTTGACCTTTTTTCCGTTATTTAATTTGTTTTGCCCAGAATTTAAGTGGCGGTGCCCTCTAGTGGCTGTTGTAACCATCACTAGTTAGTTTGCTTGGTTCCGGATAGGAGAAAAACGTGCTCTAGTTTATTGGCATTTGTTTAAAGCAATCACAATCGTCATGGGCGGTGCTAAGCACCGGGCAGATCCGCAAAAATTTTGCCTCGTGAAGGAACTTGTTGTAGAGACAGAAAACTCAGATTGGACAGATAGTCTAGCAAG
>NC_045733.1:28023047-28024741 GCF_008692095.1 Etheostoma spectabile | reverse complement strand
TTACCCTGCAGAGATCTGAGGAGCAGTTGACCACAGTCCTCAGAAATCCATCAGAGTCTAGAATTCCAACACAAAGAAAGCAGAAAGTACCAGACATCCGGCTGAAAAGAGTAAAATCCGGCGGATTTTCCGGCTGGCAACGGAGCAATCTTGGAAGTGGAATATTGTGGATATAGACTATTTTGTCTCCAAAAATGTCTCCAAACCATTCGACGTTACAGGTCGTTTATCCTTACCTTCTAATATGACCCCCAGGGGCATTTCATAAATTAGCGTCCCTAGCGCTGGCAGGAATTATGACCCACGGGAGGGTTTTCTGTCCTCATATCTGAACCACAGAATGTAATGGTTGCATTTTGAAACACGTCATTAATGTTGGGAAACAGTCACAGTTTGAGAATGTTTAGACACCAAAACTAATTCCTTATGCTCGTGACACAAAAAGGACATAGACCCCCGTCTCCTGGGTGAAAGTCCATCCAGCACACGAACCTGCCTTCTTACTACAGCCACTGGAGGGCACCGCCATTACAACTGTTAATAATATTAGTCATAATTGCTAATTGAACAAACAACTCATGTGGTTGTTTTTCGGGGGAGGACAGTCTCCCTGTTTGTGCATGTGTGTGTAATGTGTAAAATAACAACAGAGAAAAATTTCCCCTCGAGGAACTGATAAAAGTATGCTTTCTTTCTTGGCATTAGCCTTAGCAACAAGCCCAGACTTTTTACCTGAAACATTGCATACTTTGAGTAGATAGTACTTTAGCTATTGAGACTAAATGGTTGCCTCTTGGATAATAGTTTGGTACATAAACAAAAGGTTGCCTATTGTATGAATACTTTACCTGTTACACTTTAGCCCTCTGAACTTTGAAGACAAAAAAAATACAATTCCCCTTTGCTCTGTGTAATATGCAAACAGTCATGGGCTCAGGCACCCACCCCATCCTTGACTGATACATTGGTAATAACAAGAACACTTCCACCGCTTCCACTTCAAGTGAACATACCATCTATTGACCAATTTCACGTCACCAGTGTTTATATGCAGATGATGGCCACTCAAATTTCAAAGTCTAATTTGCTCTAACTGCAGCAACTCTTTGCACAATGTCACCCTGTAAATCATTTCCCTGAGAGCAACATAGTCGCAGCGCCTTACACGGGCTTGTTTAATGAAATAGGAAAATAACATTGCTATAATGACGTGTATTCACGTTACTTCAAATGAATTCCCATTCTACAATACAAATTCAAGTTGTAACATATGCCAACAGTGTTTAGTTTTGCAACGGCAGTTGATCTTCTGCATTTGCTTCCCACTTAGCTGTTGATATTCTGGGGCCAAACCACAGCTGGGTAACTGATAGTATGCCAACAAACCACTAAATCAACCAACGGCACTCATGTTGGCAGAAGATCTGTTTACATGACACCCAGAGCATTCAGGTTTAACCCTTGTTTGTTTCATCTCAGTACAAATCAATGTCAAGACTGATACATGCACTGGAGAAATGGACACACACATACTAATCTATACACACGACGTTCCACTTCCTGGAATGCTCTGGTGCCACCGGAAATTCCGTCCCTCATTGAGGCCGTTACCTAGAGCTTTCTTTGAGTTGGAATTTTTTTAAACTCTGGATGATTTATGAGGACTATGGTTACCTGCTCCTCAGATCTCTGCA
>NC_045733.1:28016588-28023037 GCF_008692095.1 Etheostoma spectabile | reverse complement strand
ATCCAGACAGCTAGGTAGACTATCTGTCCAATCGGAGTTTTCTGTTGCACGACTAAAACAACCTTTGAACACACACAGGGTCCAGACACACAAAGCTCAGCATTAAAACTTTTGTTTTTGGCCTCGGTAGACTGACTTTTCTGGCAGGATAGTGGTGGATTTCTTTGAAAGTGGCCTGCTTTGAAAAAACATGCTGATAATTCAGTTAGAGCTTGGCAACCAATGTGCAGACAACAGCAGCATTACAAAATTACTCCAAACATAACAAAGGTCTTGCTTAGACAGCAGCTGCCTGGAACTGGCGTGGAGATAGCGCCCTTTTTACAACTGTTATTTATCCTCAGCCGGGGACATTCACAGATTTACACTGCTGGCCTGGACACCAGGAGCTTGAATTTTTCTGCCATTTTCTCTTTCCATTATTGTATTTCTTCCCTTTACATGTGCTGAATACTGCTGAACCGTTCTCATATAAAATAAAGAGTTTCTTTCATAATAGTCTACTTAATGTGATTGTTTTTACCTTCCAAGCAATGGTTTTCCCTGTGAATACCAACTTGCAGAGACTTGACACCTGTTTGATCCAGGCAATCCTTTTTCTTGATTACATTTTCACACTGACACAATTATTAAAACACAGTTAAAAAGAAAGACGTAACAAAAATAACCTCTTTTTAATAATGGTAACTGTACTCCAGTTGTATCTGAAAAATTACAAATAAACAACTTTTAAAATAATTTTTCATCAAAAATAGACAGAATCACTGAAGTTCTTCTCAAAGTTCATTTTTACTTGTGCAAGCAAGGAGTCGGTTCACAGCACTCCCAACAAAAGGACAGAAAATGACTACCGAAAGCCTTCAACAGCAGCTTTTTTGTTTTTAAGATGAAGTCACAATACAATAAAGTTGTTATCTCTGGTCAGGCAGGGCATCTCCTCTGCCTGCTCAGCATTCTGTGTTTATCTTGTGGGAGCAGAAACAGTATTTTGTCTTTTTACCATGAAAACACTTTAATATTAACAGAATAGAAAAGAGTAGTCATCGTTTTATAACAACAACCCAATCTTAAAGCACCCACCAACCTATCCGGATCCCAAATGATATCCACAGTAGATAGATTGTCAACACTACTACTTACTCTCTATATCTGTAGGCACTGGGAGGTTTGGTATTCCTGTCATTTCACAATCTGTGGACCTGGAAGAAACCTAAAATGTCAGAGTTTACTCAGCTTTACCCACAACCGGCTTCTAAAAAATAGTGGGCGCCCGGATAGCTCAGTTGGTATCCCATAAATAGTGGTTAAAAGTGGGGTTTGAAAGTTTGGGCACCCCAGGTAAAAATTTGAATTGATGTGCATAAAGAAGCCAAGAAAAGATGAACTTTTAGCAGACGCCATTTTTTTTGTTTTCTGTTATTTTGAAAGTGGAAATGATGGAAATGAAATCTAACTTTTTGTGACATATAATATGATTGTATAACATGTCATTTGATGCCTTATGGAGATTTTTCCATCTTTTATCGGCTTCTTTATGCACATTAATACAAATCTTTACCTGGGGTGCCCAAACTTTTTAGCCCCACTGTACTCCGCGACGCAGCAGGCCCGGGGTTCGACTCCCTTTGCTGCATGTCATCCCCCCTCTCTCTCCACTTCCATTTCTTCAGCTGTCTTGTAAAAAAAGGCCTAAAATGCACCCCCTCTCTAAAAAAATGAAGAAAAAAAGTGGATGTTTAGATTTGGTTCAGCAGTGGTCCAAACATATGTGGCTTTGATAGGAATTTACAGGTGCAGGATGAGCATTCACACCTGTACATTTTTTGTGTTATGTTTTTTTTTTCTGTGTAAAGAAAAAGATCAGTGCACAGGGGCCACTTGAAGTTAAACTAGCCTGGGTTTTTTTTAAGGCATAAAACCTAAAAATGTTCAACACCATTAGATATCTGCAGGGTAAACTTAAAAGACAAGAACAGTACACCTTTTTCATAATTATACTTCTGCCCATTTACATATCAAACATGTATCATCTATAGTAAGAAAAACCTCCCCAGGTTAAAAACAACTGTTCCACTGATTAAAGGACCAAAAGGCTTTAAAAACACTTTCTGATCTGAAGAATAGACAAAGAACACTTATTTATTTACTAACTACATAACACAACTGGGGCAACTCCACTTAATCAGGCAACATGAAAGCCTCAGTGGTTTTATGTTCAATAAAAAAACAAACATGATCAGCTGTTGAAGGTGTAGTGGTAAAAAAATTCTTCGTGCAAATGCATAACGTGATCAGTATATGTGCGGTATGGGTGCATGGGTAATACTGTGTGTGTGCGTCACCAGGTGTGGAGGAGTATTACAAATGTTTGACAGACAGTTCAAAAAAGAATTTTGATTTACAGTTGATCATAAGAATCAGGGAACATCAACAGGCTGTGGTGGCGTTTCATCGTTTCTCTTTGATGGATTCAGCCCGAGGGCACAGTGGCATTTCCACCACTTAGATTTATAACATTCTTGACTTGGGAAACTAAATGGAATAAATGTAAGGACATCCGTGCTGCCAGTCTGTTAGATGTTAATGGTTTTGCTACAGCAACACTAAAGAAGTTGTTTCAAGACTGGTGTTTTCTTTCTTTTTCTTTCTTTCTTTATTTCTTTCTTTCTTTGAGACAGCATGGCCCTGTTGATAATAGTTAAGGTAATGACACAGCAGCCTGCTGGGTCATGAAAGGTTGTTAATAAAACAAGAGAATCTAATTAACCCTGGCAATGCTCTCAATGTTCAATTGCTCAATGGGAAGGATGTTTTGCACTCAATCGATTACTCAACCCTTGGTAACTGTAATTTGGGTTACATTAAATATTGTGTGAGCATTTATCTTTCAGTGAGTTTTCATCTATTGCATAAGTGTGACTCATACACACTTATACCCTCGCCACTGAGTCCTACAGCTTACTGAAGGGTAATAGTTATAATGATATTTTTTATTTTTTGTAAAGAAGCAGCCAATTTACCAACAAGGACCACACCATCCACCAGATACATTTGAACTATTTATTAATGAAATATGATTGGCGTGCAAGCCCTGAAGTCACTTGTGGTCATCCGACAGACTGCGTTGTAAGGATGCTACAGGAGGGAATCCACTGTAGCATCTGGGCACAACAGACCCTTTTAGGACCTAAAGGAGAGGAAGAAAGAAACAGGATGGAAGGGAGGGGCACAGAATGCGAGACCGTATCAGAGGAGAGGGTAGGGTAAGGCATGGTTGAGGTGTGACCTTGCTCCCGAAATTCTGCTAGGTAGCTTCAATTTCTGATATCTTGTGCCAAAATGTAAGAAAGTCCAGGCTACTGATTGTTGAACCTTACATTAACTTAAGGAGGAACAAGTTTCCCTAGTGCACAACAGTGGACCAGCTTTGTACCAGATGACTGACAGATCATCTAAATATCCTAATCTGGTGTGTATGTATTTTATAATTTGGGAAAACACTTATGGTTACCTGTTTTCTGGTATGTACTGGATTATGCAGATTCACTGGAAGTTGGAGAGCTGTATTTCAATTCATGGCGTAAAGTTGTGCATGTTGACAAGGGTGTTAAATCTCCCATTATCATTAAACATAGCTCATTGCAGTCCTTTTGCGCAACATCAATCTACAATTTGGGCTTTGCTCACTGTGGTCTGACAAGGCAGTCGCTTGCTTGGGACAGACAGATTTTAATACGGCTAAACAAAACATTCACTTCTCTCCTTTACACCATTCTTTGAACTGTCACGGGTATTTACCTCTGATTTTCATACTTTGTGTTCGGGGGTTTCCAGAGACATATCTGTCAGGCTCAGTCAACTTTCCATCAGTGTTTTCCGGATCTGAACCCCAAAGTGAAAATTGATCTGGCATAACATAGCTTTAATTTGCATGTTATAGTTTTGCCTTCTAATATTTCAACCAAAAATATGTTATGGTTACTTATGTGAAATGGCTGGTACCTCGGCTGCTCACCCCTTAATTACAGCCATAGCAGGTTGTGATAACGATTGTACCACATGAAATAGTAATGTCCTGAGTGAGAGAAGACTTTTTACGGGAAGACACATTGTGATCATATTTGACAAAACTAAAATATAAACTAATTGTAAACAGATACCATGACTGTACCTGCCCTACAATTTGCATGTCGCTAAGAAAACAGCTTGTCCTCGGTATGAAAGGCCTTGAATGACAGACAGGAGAGAACACTTTGTCAAGCAGCTGTTGTCATTCACAAAAATGTTTCATTCAACTGTGCCTGGGAGTGTCTCCAAGATTGTTTATGTCCTCACTGTGGAACCCAGAGCTTAAAGGAACACGCCAACTTATTGGGACTTTAGCTTATTCACCGTATCCGCCAGAGTTAGACAAGTTGATACATACCCTTCATATCTTCTTACGTGCTGTACAGGGCTGCCAACTTTTCCAAAAACCTTGGAGTGAGATTTGGGGGGGCCAACCCATATTTTGCTGCGTACAAAGCAATTTCTTTGGGTCTTTATCCTTTAGGGTTTAAATTGGGATTTGTTATATGTGGGGGGATGGGGCTCTCCCTAGGGGGGTCTGGGGGTATGCTCCCCCAGGAAAAAAAAATTGAAAAATAAACCATTAAATGTTTTTTTGCAAAAAAAAATGGAGAAATCAAGTCTTACATGATATGTGCAAAACTGTAGGGTTAAGAACCTTTGTGTTGTTGTAGTATCAACAGGTTTTAGGGCATTCAGCATTTACATTATTAACTTCTTATGATATAAGAACTGACCCACACAATGTGCCAAACATAATGAACCACATGAAGAGACAGTAGCATATGTCAGCAACAGCTGAGAAGATTTGGGTCTGTGGAGAACAGAGTTAAATTAATGTTGAGGGATCAACTAAGACCACTGAAATTCTAAAGAATAAGAACCACTGAGTTACATAAGTTCTATTCCTTTAACCTTTGTGCCAATGTTCAGTAATGTCTGGCCCTCGTCCTCTGTGCCCCACTTACTGTATTTACTTTTTTGTGAAAATAAAGACTATTTGTTCATTTAAAAAAACATCAAATTAATTATTTACAGTTACATTTAGAGATGCAGAGGTTAGAGATGCACAATAGTGGCCCAACGTTGCAGTATCGTCTGTGTATATATATATATATATATATATATATATATATATATATATATATAATATATTATAGTACATATAGTATAGCTCAGATGTGTTTCACCAGATTTCGGCTCATATTTACAACTTTGTGCACATTCAAAATATAACTCCTCTCATCTCTGTTGTCCGAGATGTGGAGAGTTGTAATATAGTCTGTTGGGCATGTCATTGCTCCGCTGATATGGTGGATCTCATTCAGACCTTCTGACAGACGCAGAGGCCCATTTGGGTCTCTGGTCTCTGACAGAGTTTAGAGGTGTCCGTACGCTGCTCTTTATCGGAGGTCTACGCATGGATGCAACGCGTCACTGCCCCCAGCAGAGCGAGTCCACTACAATGAACTGAAGTTGCTACACTACCAGCCGCGCTGCTCACCTCTATCTTTACAGAGAGAGTGGACACGAAGCGACGGACGGTCTGTGATACTCAGAGCTGAAGGCTGAAGCCGGGGAAATGCACCTGGGATGGCTCGTGAAAAAAATGTTCTCATTTTGCGACAATTTGAAAATTCCACTGACAGGGAGCGCTCTTGAACCCCCTCACAGTTGCTGAAAGCACAACCAGTCTATCACAAGTGGCTCAACAGGTAAAAACATAGATAAACTCATCTTTCAGAAATTTGACCGACCGGGTTGACACTTCAGCGTGAGAAATCGGGGGTGTGGCGTGTGCGCGTGTGAAACCAGTCAAATGCGTGTGTCTCACGGCCAATGCGTGAGAGTTGGCAGCCCTGGCTGTTACTCTTTCTGACGCCCCCAGCATTAGCTTAGCCTAGTTTAGCCTAGCAAAGATCCTGCAAGTAACTGGTTCCAACTAGCCTAATGCTCCAAATAAGTGTCAAAATAGCAGCAACATGCTCCTATTTACATGTTATTTGTATAGTCACAGGGTGTACAGATAACAAGGTCACATGAGACACAGCCATATTCTAACCAATTCCTCAACTCCTCAAAGTCAGCCATGACCACCAGTGTACTTCGCTACTAGCTAGCTATTCACATCGGTTTTGTTGATGGGAGTAAATGTGCTTTTCGGTGTTGCGCTAATCACTCCACCCAAGTAGCAGTGCTTCACCTTTCTGAGGATATAGTTCCCAGTTAGTATGCAGTTAGAATATGGCTGTGTCTTATGTGACATTGTTTTTTGTACACCCTGTAGAAATTTGTACACATGTAAATAGGAACATGCTGGCATTATTTTGTCAGTTATTGGGATTGGTAGGCAAGTTGGAACCAGTTACCTGCAGGATCTT
>NC_045733.1:28012544-28016578 GCF_008692095.1 Etheostoma spectabile | reverse complement strand
AGCTAATGCTGGGGGTGTCAGACAGAGTAACAGCACGTACGGAGATAAGAAGGGTATGTATCGACTTGTCTCTCTGGGGGATACGGTGAATAAGCTAAAGTCACAATAAGTCGGTGTGTTCCTTTAATGACTGATTTGCCAAAAGAAGAACAAGGATATCTGCAAAGCTGGGTTAACATGTGGATCCTTCTGTTGAGTGTGTTCTTTATTATTCATCCTACTTGAATCAAAATGTACTTCATCGTCATTGAAAGTACATACGTACTAAATAAAAAATGCTACCGCTATGGTGCAAACATGAAAACAAACACACTGACTAATAACATAGAGCAGAGAATGCATGGTGACACCTATAAGATGACACACAGAGATGAGTGAGGGAGTAGCAAGCAGATCAACCGATGAATACTTTATTCAACAGATTTTGTTTTAATTGTTGCAGCCACTTCCACAAAAAAATGAAAATCTGTTACATTGCAGCACTATTTGCAAGTCTTGAGCATTTATGCCGATTCCTGGAAAGCGTCGCGTATGAGTCACACTGTGGGAACTGTGATGCAAAGTGGCATACCTGCACATTTACTTGCCTTTGTGCACATACAAAAAAATTGAGGAGTATACTTAGCGAGGACATTGTTTGGGGCCCCACCCATGCATCAACATCTTCAGTCTTTTTATTTACTGCCCGCTTTTTGCACTCTTGCATACAACATTTATTGTTTGTATTGCAATTACAAATATTTTATTTAAAGTTAATTTTACAGATGTTTAACCCTAGTGCAGATATCTCTCAAGCTTTTTATGATATTGTATTTTGAAATCAAGATACAAATATTCCAGTTTATTACAATTTAGGTCTTATTTTTCTAGTTATGGCAATCATTTGGCCATCAGTTATAACAATGTTTTCACCAAAATAGAACGTGGGAGAACCACAATTATTCTTTGCAGGAATAGCTTGACATTTTAGGAAATACACTTATTTGCTTTCTTGAGATTGATACTACTCTTATGCCTGTACGAGAAATATGAAGTTGCCACCAGCAGCTGGTTAGCTTAGCTCAACATTAGCATGCAAACTGGAAACAGTCGGCTTTGTCCAAGGGTTGCAAATCCTCCTAAAAGCACCTCTAAAGCTCACTGATTAACACTTTATATCTTCTTTCAGCTTGAGACATGAAAGCGGTATCGATCGTCCCCTCTAACCCTTTGCAAGAAAGCAATTATTAATATTTCTGTCAGGTCCAGACAATAAAAAGCTTTAAGAAATTTTATTGAATAAATTATTAATTATTATTATGTTAAGGCCACTTAACATGCTACACGTATCAAGAATGATCTTTGAAGATCACTGTGCATAACTCATAAACATCAAAGATACTCAGTTTGACAATAAAAAGCTACAGTACAGCCACCCAAGGCCAAGCAGTCATGCATTAGGCTGTTTTTTTTGTGTGGATCTGCTACAATAATGATTGCTCATAAATAACATTTGCAAGGTGAGAACTGGCTTGAGATCAAATTAGAAAAAAGGTCTCACTTGACAGGCAGGGCAATGGGCTGCTGGCAGATCTATTTGTAACTTAACTTGTGGCAATGGAGGGCAGAGTGTGTGAACATTGTGTCCTGTCACCACCATGTGACATGACATCAGTAGCATTTCCCTGGTGAGATAGTCTTATTCTTTCACAATCCAAACTACATTATCAAAAGGGACTTCATATCACTCATCAGTTTTTATTAAACATGCTTGTTTGAATGCAGAAGGCCCGCGAGTGTGGACAGAGTTTCGTGAAGGAGAAGGCGTGGAAAAGAAGATGGGAATGGCAGGAGATCGCCACATATTTGTTGTAGTGTTTACGAGATGCAAACATCCCAGAGATGGGTGGATGACAAGCTGTGCTGCCCTGTAGGGATCAACATTTATTTAAGCCAGGTTACACCCATTGGCAACAAACAACTCGATTCCTCTGTCATTCCCACACACTGTTGTCTACAGCTGTTACACATACCTACAGCAGCAAACACGCACACAGGTATTGCGACATATAGCATGCCAGGTGTGGCGGTTCCTTTAGCTTTGCTGTCGTGTCGCTTTAATATTTCCGTATCATGATCACCATCTTTAATCTCCTGTTGTGTGAGCGCCTGCGAGCCAACAAGCTGTTGGATTACTGCCTTTACTTATCACACTTGCCAGCACGGCACACAGCAGCCAGTGCTGCTGACTCACCTCTTATCCCACTTTTTATCTGCCTGGATTGCATAATATATACATCCATTCATACATACATATTAAAAGAAGATGTGAAACTGCACAAATACACATCAATATCGGCCCTGTCATCCACAGTTACCCACATGCATATGCATGCAACACACACCCACACATACATGCACAAGACCAGTGGCCAGATGTGGCAGCCCTACACTTCTTATCTGCCTCCTTGTCACTCACTGTGCTGCCTAAAAGAACATGTCGAGACACAGAGGGATCAGATTTGTAGTGCTACACAATGCACAGGATTACAACTATTGTCGCTGGTACAAAAGGAGGGCCGGTGGCTGTGTAATTTACACTGCTGTCCAATGGCACTATCAGCCAGTCAGCACTATCAGCCAGGGTGTCGTCATCCTGCCCCTGTTCTCCCACTGCGTGTAATGAATCCAATGTGTCTGAGCTCTGGCATGCACAAATGATTAACTGGTGGCAAAGAGAACTGATTAAGGAGATAAAGCTTGGCACACAATAGCCTCCGTGCTACACGTGTTCATGCATAACTGGAGCTTCCTCACGCAAGGGAATTATTCATGTCTGCCAATCATTCTGTTTGGATTCTAACACCCTCTACTCCAAGATTCTTGATAAGTTGTTGTGGGAAGATGTAGCTAGCAGCCGTGAGCAAGTGGAATAACATTCAAGTCCGAGTCCGAGATGACATTGATAAGATGGGAAATGTATTGTTAACCCCAAGGAAGGCCGATGAGGCAAAATAGTGATCCAGAAATGAACTGAATCAAGGCAAACAAAACAAAACACTTTCATAAAATAAAAGAAATTGACGTGAGAGTCAAAAATATCACATTATAAAAAGACCTACACTGTTTCCTATTGACCTATGGACAAGTCATTACTGAGGTCATCCGACGGATTTAAGCCCTACTCCCTTAGATGTTCCCCATGCGCCCCGTCACACAAGGTGTATCGATCTGTTATGTATTTACATGTTTGAGTGTTTCTGTGGGATTGTTTGATACCTTTGAATTCAATGACGGTATGCAAAATCAAGGAGAGGTTCAGTTATGTTCCATGATTTGATTGCACTACTGCACTATAGAGTATTATGAACCTAACCAGGGAGCACCAATAGAATTGTATTTTGTTGAATCAAACGGCAAAGCAACACAGCTGCATTGTGTAGATGCAAAAAAGGATGTTGCCGTGCACTTTTGGTAGTTTTTTGTTCTGGAGCAGGATGACATGGAAGCGGGGGAGGGCTTAGAAAGAAATCGTTATCATACATTCTATTAGCAAACGGTAATAATCATTCACATTCACTCGGTGCCCTCTCATACACTTAAAAAGCCAGTGTTCTCCCCACCATGACATGGCGACAGTTTGGTAACCAGCTTCTTCTCAGAGGAAATCATATTCTTTCACTACAGTTTTACAGTATTACCATATTACAGATTGGTGATGATTGAGCAAGATGTAATCAAGATAACCAGCGGATCTGGAGTGCATAATTGCACTACGTAAATAAAGAAGTGAAACGGAAAAGCTTTCTCACATGTAAACACACTGTGCATTTAAACGGATCTTCTGATTAAACTGTCTTTAATGAAGGTAAAACAGGAAAGTAGAACACAATAATAATCATAATAATAATTATAATTATAATAATAATAATATTTTCATTAATGTAGCACCTTTCAAGAGCAGACATCACAAAGTATTCAAATTCTGAGTAGTGCACAGGAGGAACAGAAGGAGGGAAATGAAGAAGAAGGCAGTAAACTGGAGAGACCAGGCG
>NC_045733.1:28011966-28012534 GCF_008692095.1 Etheostoma spectabile | reverse complement strand
GGAGAAGACCACAGAAGGAGATGCAGAAATGAGTGAAAGAGAAGAGGGAGAGGAAGAATTGATCGTGAGGGAGGAAGAGGAGGCTGCAGATTCAGAGAGATGGACAGACAGAGGTAGACAGGGTTGATAAACAAGATCTTGACTTTGAACGACATGCAACAGTGCAGCCAATAGTTTACTTTTTTCTCCATACACACTAATGGCCTGCTTCATGTCTGGTGATAATTTCACATTTTGTATATTAGAAATAATCTCTGGTTTAAGTTAAGGCTTCCCTAGCTGTCTGCTTTATGTCATTTTTTGATTGGCTACATATTGAAACATTTAATAAATACTCTGTAGCCACCAAGTTCTGTGAAAGATTAATTGTAAAATGTTATGTTAAACATTCGTGCATCTGCTCTTGAATGCCCTTTATAAATGCTGAGGCTATTGTAAACACATCCATCTCCACTGAGCCATGCAGAAGCCTGATTTGTCTTTATGGAAGTATAAGCTATATGCTCTTGATGATAGTGACTTCGAAATTGTTGCTTTGGGGCGGGGGGGGGGAGGTCTTGAGTCTTGT
>NC_045733.1:28011765-28011956 GCF_008692095.1 Etheostoma spectabile | reverse complement strand
GCACATGAAATTGTTAATCGGGCCCTGCTTGGTGTGGTAATGTAATGTTAGTATTGCAGTGTTTCCTCTAGAAAGTAGCTTATCTGCTAATGTTAGCTACTTACCGTTACCTTGAAACCATCCAGACGTTATCATACGTACCTGAAGTGATTTAACGGTACCGCTCTTTTTACACACAGTTTAACAACAAA
>NC_045733.1:28011028-28011755 GCF_008692095.1 Etheostoma spectabile | reverse complement strand
CTGAGTGAACATTACTAGCTACGTAGCTAGTAGCCCACTGTTAGATTGAGGATGGCCTTGCATAATATTTACACTGCTCTATTCCAGTAGATACATGTATGTGTCTTGGCAATGAAATTGACAAGACATATTACAATTTACATTTTCTTTTTGTTAGGCTGTTTCTCAGGCAGGTGCCTGTGCGCATGTCAGAGTCTTCTGAGTTAAAATGTAATCACAGGTTGTGGTTGTGGTTACTAAGAGCCTGCAGTTTTGCTGGATTTAGTCTTTTGGACACAGAATGACCCATGCCATTTGACCCATGTCACCCATGTCATTTGGCTCAAATCCTCCCACTTACATTGACTCAGGCAGGTTAATATCTGATCCTTCCGCTGTTACAAAACACAATTCTGTCTGTTTATAGCATTGTGTCTTTTAAAGTGGCAAAAACACTGAATAATAATTTGCAGATGTATTGGTATGTAATCTACGGTGGTGTAAGTTGCTGGAAAAAGCTTTAAAATGGACCTTGAAAGTGCTGGAAAAGTGCTTGAATTTGACCTTGGAAGAGGAGTACGAACCCCGTTTTAAACATGTTCAAAATGTCATTAGTGCCTACCCATGTGAAGTGATTCTTTCACAGTGAATCTGACTGCTGTAGATGTGAAAGAAAGGCATGAAAGCTGTGCTAATACAGCTGTGTTTAGTCTCTGTGTTGAGACGGAAGTTAGAGAGCTTAGGGACC
>NC_045733.1:28007942-28011018 GCF_008692095.1 Etheostoma spectabile | reverse complement strand
AACTACAACACAGAAAAGAGATAAAAACAAAAATATGTAGGCTATACATTTGATTAAATAAGGTAGTGTCTTGTACTACAGCACTTACTTTAAAAGAAATAAGCATATGCTTATTTTTGAAAATATGTTTGTATTTTTTTTCGGTGTTGCAGTTTGTGGACGGTCCCGAAGCACTCCTTGCAGTAGCAACACAGGAACTAACGAGATCTGAATTAGCAGAACTTTCATGCATTTCTTTCTTTCTCTAGTCCCTTCATTCTTTTGTCCCTGAAGCTATGGTGTTAGCGTTGCTATACGCAAGGAAAGGTGCAAGGATAAGGTGTACGACATGATCAAGGGGAAAACCCTTTGCTTCCACAGTCAGTTTTGTGCTCATTCACCAGAGTGAAGGAGTCAGTTATAACTTCTCTAGTCTCGCTTTGCCAGACCCTCCTCCAAGCGCGCTGAAGGAGTCTGGCTACTCCACATTTGACGATGGGAGGAAACTGTGCTCTGGTTGAATGGCATTTCTTTAAACCAATCACAACCGTCATTGGTAGCGCTAAGCTCCGCGCAGAGCCGCTGCAAAATAGTTGTGCAAGAGAAAACTTAGATTGGACAGATAGTCTAATTTTACTAATTTACCCTGCAGAGATTTGAGGAGGAGTCAACAATTTCAAATTTCAACACAAAGAAAGTGGAAGGAAACAGAAAATACATGCATGATTAGTGTGACTATTGTAATGATTAGTTACCCTTTTTCAAAAAGGGTAGTTACCCTTTGCCAGAAGGGTAACAAATGATTAGTTACCCTTATTTTAAAAGGAGGGTAACTAATCATTTGTTACCCTTCTGAAAAAGGGTAACTACCCTTCTGAAAAAGGATAACTACCCTTCTGAAAAAAAGGTTGCCTAATCATTCATTACCCTTCTGAAAAAGGGTAACTTATAATTTGTTACCCTTCTGAAAAAGGGTAACTGCCCTTCTACAAAAGGCTAACTACCCTTTTGAATAAGGTTGCCTAACCATGCGTTACCCTTCTGAAAAAGGGTAACAAATCATTTGTTACTCTTTCAAAAACAGCACATACCTTTTTTGTGTACCTTGTTGTAAAGTGTTACCCTTTTATTTTTCCTACTAAATGAAGCTATAGCATAAGTTCAGTCAGAAAGATTCTCTTGCTTGTTTAAGCCTGTAGCCTATTCAAATTTCTCATGCATCTGCATTCAATCTTCTCACGCATGCACATTGTTATTTCTTGCAGTCCGGTGTGGGAAGTGTCAATCAAATTAACAGCTGTTCTCATCAGCTGGTCACACCAGCAACATCATCAAAGAGCTTTATAACTGGGATATTAATAAGCATGGAAGAGCACTGACACTCATGAGCTCACACCAAAGAGGTTCTGTTTTTCTTTAACCCTGTTTGTGTTCTCTAGTTTTGGTCTCAATGTGAGCTTGTTTACCTGTGGCCACAATTGATCCTTAACCTCCTCCACCAAGTGGTTTTGTTGCCTAAACTTGATGAGGTCTGGATTTTAGCAAATGCTGCTTGTTACCATATGAGGAGTTGATCTATGTAGACTGAGAGGTTTTCATGTATTCCTTTGAATTGTCCTCCCCCAATGTTATGCATTATCCCAGCAAACTGCAAAATAAAAAAAATTTAAAAAACGCTAACCGGCGTGGAAACCTACTAATTTAAGTAAGGGTACTCATCTTTAGAAACATGCAGGAGACATAACCAACTTTTACAGCTGATATAGTACAACTGCAAACTTGGCCTGCACATGCACAACTGCAAACTTATTGTTTTTTTTGGTTTTTTTACACAACTTAGCGTGCTGTCTAAAAAAACGACCAATGATTGTTTTGATAGAAAAGGGTGACCGATACCTCCCTCAGCTCTTTCTGTACACAACCTCCCGACCCTTGGCTCTGCCCAAGCAAACACAGTCTGCACGCAATGCACAATGATTAACCCGTAGATCGTCTACTGAGAGAGACATCACTCTGTGGGCAAAAACTGGCCCAATTTTCTGTGGTTACTATTGTTGTCTCTATAAAGGAAAAGGAAAATACCTTCCTAGCAGGAAGCACCCTTTTAAAGTTCTCTCAACATGGAAATATGAAAAATGGGGGAAAAATGAATATAATGGGAATATCTGGCAAAAATAAAATTGACTTGAAGCCAAAAGGTTCGGGTCACTGTTACACAGGTAAAGTGCGAGTAGGCTAATGCACAAGCTATAGGCTACAGCCGGTGTACATTAGCTACTTAAACCACCAAGTTCACTAAACCAGCTTTGAGGCAAAATAATAATAATAGTAAATCAAATGAATGAATGAATTAACCAATTGTATACCTCACCAGCTTTAACTTTTTAACTCACCAGTGTCTAAAGTCTAAAGTCGTACATCACAAGAAAAAGCTAATTCAATCAAACCTAACATGATTCTAAAGGAAGTTATCTACAACAAGTGATTATGCTAAATTCCCCATTGATCTACTGGCTGCCACACTATGGCTCAATCCTTATGGTCCAGAGAAAATGAATCAGAGTGAGACCTCCTTCCTGAAATCATTCTCTGTGGATTAACCCGTAGATGATAGGCTGGTTGACGCCCCGTTGGTTTACAGAGAGAATGAAGGTGGTGGGGGCAACGTGTGTGTGTGTGTGTGTGTGTGTGAGTGTGTAGGGGGGCAGAAAGGTTAATTTGTATCATGCATGAGTTGAATTGCGTGCCAAGCTTATCCATATCTTATTTCCCCATAGAAAAAAAGGAATTGGCTACAAGAATGAATGCCACAGAAAAACTATACACTATTTATCCTATAGAGAATTAACGGGCTAATAACGACCAGTAAGGGTGACCCTAGACTGATGAGATCAGTAGTGAATCACTGCTCACTACACAGAAAGAATGTTATATAAAGATTAATCTATATCAACAATGTTAAATTTTCGTGATTGTTCAGGTGCTGCCGTAAATTGCTCCAGATGTCCCTCATTTCGGCCGGATGTCCGTCACCTTTCGTTGTGTTGTCATTTTAAACTCTGGTGGATTTATGAGGACTATGGTTAACTGCTCCTCT
>NC_045733.1:28006591-28007932 GCF_008692095.1 Etheostoma spectabile | reverse complement strand
GGGTAAATCCAGACAGCTAGCTAGACTTTCTGTCCAATCTCAGCTTTCTGTTGCACGACTCAAACAACCTTTGAACATGTTCCACACAAAACAATTGTTCCTTCCCGAGGCTATTTTGCAGAGACACTGTTGCTCCGTCCTGCGCTTGGGGGGTGGTGATAGCGCAGTGGATATGTTACATGCCTTTGGTGTGGGAGGTCTGGGTTCAATTGCCACTATGAGACATCAAACAATATGCCCCTGAGCAAGACACTTAACCCCCTCTGACATATAGAGCAATTGTAAGGCTTTGGATAAAAGCATCAGCTAAATGACTTGTAATGCTTAGCACCGCCGAAGACAATTTCCAATAAACTAAAGCACGTTTATCTCCCGTCCCGGAATGTTGTTGACCTAAGATGTGGCGATGAGAGACTATGGAAATATAAAACCTTCACAGTAGAAGAAAAAATGTGGCGGTAATATTCATCAAGGTTATATTACGAGATAATATTTTATCTATCAATGCAACTAGCCCATTGTCAACGGATGGAACTACAAATGAAATAGTTGCCAATTTCCAGTCAGAACTAGGGAGAAATACCCTGGAAATCCAGAGTTCTCGCGAGAACACAATTTGAATTTGCTCAGCATTTACTCTGACATTGAGTAATGCTGCTCATTACCAATACACTTGTAGCCAAGATGCACCAATCACATCACTGTATCTGATATAGGTGATCTTAACAGATGACGGAAGTTTAATCTACCAGTTATCTCCGCTGGTAGCTAAGCGTGTGGGGCTCTGAATATGTCACCTTGTGTGTTATCCAATTGCGTGCAGCAAGATTTTCAAACGCACGCTTCGTTACTCAATGCCAGACCCTTAATCTTTCGGATTTGGGTCTGGATTTCCAGGCTAAGGGAGAAGGGGGTTGGTGGTCAAATTCATCAGATCTCACGGAGGGAGCTGTACAGAAGCCCTGAAAGGCAAGGCATCGTCGGCCAAAACTTAAAACTCCACTGTGTAACTTTTTCAGTTGATTCTTAGCAAAAACCCATTTGTTCTTTCAAAAATATGTGCTCATCCATGTGCATTACTTCCAACCAACTAATCAAAGTGTTCTCGTAAGCGTAGAATCTGTCATTCAGAATCATGGCTGTGAATAGTAGGCTATCTTTTGTATGTACAATGTAAACTTTTACTTCTTTATTAGGCTGGTAAAAGGGCAAGACAGCCATGCTGAAGCACTTAGCACATGATCCAAAGGGTATTGAAAGTTTGGCCAAATGCTGTTTTGGCTGAAGATACCCGGAAACAGGGCCGGCCTGTGGCTTAGGCAGTATAGGCAAATGCTAAGG
>NC_045733.1:28002210-28006581 GCF_008692095.1 Etheostoma spectabile | reverse complement strand
CCAGGGGGCGCCCGGCCTGTGCTCTACCTATAACGTCACCTTAATTTAAAAAAAATAAGCCCGACTTCTTTTACCGGCATCTAAATCTCATAATGTCAAAGCGTCCTAAACGTCTGTGCCCCGGGGAAAAAAAGAAAGAAGAGGAGGAAAATCGTGACAAAGACAGAGGTAATGTTCAGTAAAGGTGATGATGATAATGATATTATTTGCTGTTGCAGAACAATGATCGATAATAGCATTAGCCGTTAGCATGACATAGTTGGCTAATCAATAATAGCGACGCTATCTGTTAGTTTTAACATCAGTTAATGTTATGGAAGCCCAGTTGTTGGAAATGTGATTTAAATGCCCCCCTCTTGCCATCCTCAGGCAAATGTGTATATATTAGATTTATTAAGCAGATATTATAATGTTAATTGCATGAGGTGGTAATAGTCGTTCAAAATACTATTAATTTTTCATACTTATCAGCCTACTATAGCTGTGTTTAGCTCATATTATCTTAAGTGTGTTCTCATGTTAACTATGTTAGTGTTAAAGTGTACATCATTAATGTTACCAAAGTTAGCATTCCCACATGCCTAGTATATATTCTGAGTTTACCAATCCATTGCATTTTCTAATTAGCATTTCACTGTAATACAATAAATTACAGTAATAATTTTTTAATCCAAAATTTATATGTATATTATAAACAATGGTGTACATCATGCATGCATCTCTTTTTTGTTTATATTATTTAATTTATTTTTTAATTTTATTCTTGAAATAATGTGTTATTATTAGACTGGTCACATATTCCTCTTCTGTCTTCAGATGCACTGCTGAGGTTCTCAGTCAAACCCCTGCAAATCATCTCACCTCAGCAGCACCACCCAGCACTGAAGAAGCAGCATCAAGTGCCCCTCCTGTTGCTCCAGTAGACCCGGATGACCGGCCACATCCTCTAACTGATAAGGTACGAACAGAGTTGGTTCACAGAGGTCCATTTCAAGTAAGCTTTTTAGTTTCTTGTGAGTATATGTACACTAGCAGACATGCAAGTACTGTACAGTGATGCAAGGGGGCGCCACCTAAAATCTTGCCTAGGGCACCAAACTGTTTAGGGCCGGGCCTGCCCGGAAATACCTATTTTTTCACCTTTCCTTTCAGGTCTTCCGTAAGCTGCTGTTGGTTTTAGGCCGGGTTAGCTCAGTTGGTAGAGCAGGCGCACATTTACAGAGGTTTACTCCTCGTCTCAGCGGCAGGGGTTTTGACTCCAACCGGCAGCCCTTTCCGCATGTCATTCACCCCCTCTCTCGCCTGTCTTGTGGAAATAAAGGCCTAAAATGCCGACACAAACTATCTTAAAAAAAGATACGACCACCTACACTCCTACAGGGTCATTTCAGAAGTCGATCATGTGACACTGAAATGAAAGGACTTTTAGGGTTTTTCATGTCAAAATGTAAATATGCAGCTTCTATGTTTCTCTTCTAGGCTTTTACACAATACGTTTATTAACATTAAAAACTGTGAAGGGAGACGTATAGAATTTGTCTCAGCAAAAAAAGTCCCAGTTGGGGATGCTCGTCTGATTCTCTTTGAGGTTGGTTGTCACCTGGACTGCCAGTTTATCAGTGGCCTCCGGCCCATAGAGGGCACTGCCCCTCATGCTCCACGTTAAAATCTTTTTATTTTCATTCTATGATTAAAATTGTGAGGTCAGTGAGAAGTTCGCAACGCACGTTATGCAATAAAATTAAGTACAAGCTATGACTGCAATGCAATTAGATGTTTTCCTTTGTGGAAGTTGCTGGCAACAGAACTGCTGAGCCAGCGAGGCGGGAAAAGCCTGGTCACATAAATTTACAGGGCTCGGACAGATGGGATAAAAGACTATCAGGCTGAGCGTCTGACACTACTATAGACACAACATGGATGTGTTGTATTATAATAATGATACACGCTCAGTCAATACTGGCCAAACAGTGGAATTGCAATGTCATGTGATGCCCTCTGACTCCAAAAGACTATGTTCCATAGACTTTGTTGGTGCAAAAGACACGTCTGTATATCAACAAATAATTTTTTGCGTGTTGCAAGCCCCGCAAAATGATTTGTTTCACTATCAGAATTTGTTCCATTTGGTCCATTAACATTTAGTAGAAAGTTTAGAAGAGTCACTCGATTAAATCATTTGATCTCTATTGAAGTTAGTGGCGCGTTTAACCGGAAGTAGCCAGCTCCAGTGCGTCTGCTCTAAGGGCCGCATAATGAGGAAGCAGAGCAAAAGATCTGGGTATTTTCTGGCTCCATGATGGCTTTGTGAACGGCCAAGCAACTAAATGAATGAGGCCCCGCCTCAAACGCTGTATCACGGTCTAATAATACATCCAAGTGACTGACTCAGAGATGAGCCAACAAAATGTCACTAGTCCGCCGTCCCTGCTTCCTTTTTCCAAATCAAAGCAACAAAACTTGGATAAATACTGGTGTGAATTACCTAAAACAGCTTTCTAAATACGTTTTTTAAGCATTAAAGGTATTGAGCATTTTTTGGGGACATTACATAATGCAAGTAAACATCTGGAAGTTTCAATTAGCTATTTTCAATTCAATACAGTGAAATAAAATGGGTTGTGGTTATTGATAAGAACCAGAACACAGTTGTGTCCTTATACATTATATTACACAATTTTATCAGTGTTACAGTTTATAATTTTGTATCAGCAGTCTGATTGATGTTGCGTATGTGTGTGTGTGTATGTGTGTGTGTGTGTGTGTGTGTGTGTGTGTGTGTGTGTCTGTGTATTGTGTGTGTGTGTGTTGTAGGGGTAGTCTGACATATATTGTGCCTTTAGTTTGCTTGCTGTTTGACTTTCTTTTTCCATCAAAAGAGCCATCTAGCTCTTTTGATGAAAACAGCGACCTGTTGCTGCTGGAAACCCGAATTAAAGTGTAAATATGTCACAAAAAAAAAAATTGAAAAGATATTTAGAGCTGCGGAGTGAGGTGAGTGTTCTATGTGGGGATGTCCGTGGGAGTATTTTATTTTAATCAATCTAACAAATATTAAGTAGTGGAGGTTTAAATGTTTTCTTAAAGTCTATTTTCCTTTTTTTCTGTTTAAAAAAAAGCCTAATACTCTCACATGCATGGCGTGTCTGGTATGGTTGTGGTTCTTTTCTTGCTGTGTGGGTCATGACTCTTCTCAGAAAAGCATCTTGAGGTTTCCCATTATGACCCAGCCTTCCTTTGCCTCGCCTGCTATTTACACTCAGTTATGACACCTTCGTGCTCCACGAGAGAGGGAGAGGTGACAGAAAGATGGATGACCGAGATATTTCCGCACGCAACTATTGTTATTGCCGCGGAGCGCATACTGGCTTGCATAAGGACGGAGGGTTGCGGGGATGGGAGGGAGGGGAAGCCATTAGCTCAGTTACTAATCTGGAATTCATGCCTGGTCAGGAAGGGAAGGTGATCCAGTACCCTGCACTAACCCGCCCACACGCGTACACACACACACACACACATACACACACACGCACAAGCTCTTTCTCTCCCTGTCATGCAAACACACACAGGCTGCACAAGCACATTATGTGAAAAAGTATTTTCCCTCTCAGGGACACTCCATCATGCCCTTGTGGTTCATGGTTGCGTGTGAAAGACCTATCAGCAGCAGCTGATCAGTTGATGTTGGTGCTCAAGGGGTGACCCACCCTGACCCCGTTATCTATTGATTGTCTGTTTTGACTGTCCTCTTAAGTAGTGCACCAGCCATTAACCTTTTGACAAACCACATAACTGTTGTCATGATCAAATATTATAAAAACATGCATTGCTTTTTGTTTCTCAAAACACTGAAAGTATAACTTCTAACAGCGATTTCAAAACATGCATCTTGCATTATTTGTTACTGGATTCACTGGTAGTTAAAACAACTGAAAAGATGTGCGTTTTGGTGAAAAAAACATGTGTTCTCATGACTTTTCACAAAAAGAAAATATATTGAATAAATGGTTGTGTGGTGAGAGATGTTTAGAATCATAATGAATGCACAATGGCAAGTTTGGGAGGAAAGACTATGGCTGTGTTACAAGGGTGATGAGTTTGGAGTTTTGAACTAAGAGCTGTGAAATTGTACCACTTAGTTATGATAATAGTACCAGATAAAAAAACTAATAATGTGGCCTATATCTTGAATAAAGCTTCATATTGGGTTACATTTGTTGTCATGTAAAACTGATCTATACCTAAAATAAAGTGCATTACACGAAATAAAAGTTAAAAATTAAAATTAAAGGACGAATCAAGTATTTTCAAGCATCAGTGGAAGAAAGCTTGATACTGAGCCAACTTGTGTGTGTGTGTGTGTGTGTGTGT
>NC_045733.1:28000604-28002200 GCF_008692095.1 Etheostoma spectabile | reverse complement strand
GTGTGTGTGTGTGTGTGCTGTGCTTTATGGCTCTAGTGGTTCTATGTTCAATATTTTATATATATATACATATATATATCTGTTATTTCAAAGTAGAGTAGATGGTTTCACTACTTGGAACCATTCCTAATCTTACAAGACAGCGATAATCAGTGTTATTTGTTACATTGTGAACCTGAGACTCCTCCAGGTTCGACACTGAGGGTTGAAAATGAGATGAATTGTCTTTGAAGGCTTGGTGACTGAACTCACAGTCCAAAGAAACATTTGCTCAGGCGCTGCATTTAATTGTTTTTTATTGGTTTTTGAATGGTTATTTCTAGTCATAGCTCCATTATTTTTATTGTGACTGTTATTGCCACTGTGCATCACACCCCCAACCGGCACCAAGAGCCTGGGTCTGTCCAAGGTTTCTCCCCAAAAGGAAGTTTTTCCTTGCCGAGCTGTCACACTAAATGCTTGCTCTTGGGGGAATTACTGGAATCCTTTTACTGGGTCCTGGTAAACTATAGTATGGTCTGGACCTACTCTATCTGTAAAGTGTCTTGAGATAACGGTTGTTATGATCAGATACTATAAATTGAATTGAATTGAATTTAATTGAATTGAATTGAATTGAGGTGCTTGTACTTTGCCTGAGTACTTCCATCTTATGTTACTTTATACTTTTACTCCACTACATGTTGTTAACAGCTACAGTTACTTATGACAGTTGCAGCTAAAAGGTAATATACAATCAAAATAACTGTATATGTGTGTATAACTCAATAGATGTTAAACCATCAGTCAGTCAGAGTGGCGCACTGAAACAAGAACTTTTACACAGTACATGCAGCAAGGAGTTGTATATTGTTTTACGGTCAAAAAACTCTAAATGTAACCAATGTGTATTTTTTGAGTGAGACAAACATTCTTGTTTTAGCTCCATTTTAATTCTTGTCCCCATTGTAGTGAATGGTATATTCTGTAAATTTATATGAGTTCATAGGCTACATTCATGTTAGGTGTCATGAACTGCAGTCTGAAATAATCCTATTAAGGTTTGCTCGATCGGGCACACGCAAGGCCGGGGGCATGTTCACTCATGTCCATCTGGTCAAGTTATTGTTCTTTTTGATAGTAGAGCAACTGTATTATCATGGGTAGGTTACCGCAAAGTTTCACTTTTGAATTTACAATTAATGTAGAGTAAGCCTCCAGTTTTACACAGGAAGTTCAATTTACTGCTCATGAGGAATACTACTGTGAAAAAACCTGATAGCAACATTATGTGCCCTGTGGCTTTGGCAGAAGTTTTTCAAAGTTCAAAGAAAAATGGCCCTGGTGGTGCGGCGGGGAGGGTGGTGGGGAGGGGATGGCTGATGATGACTACAAGTCAGGATGTCTCAGCCTTTTGCTGCTTTTTGATTCTTTTTCAACCTGTCTCTTAAGAGCAATGTTGGGCAGAAATGGAATTGCAACTTGAAGTTTGGTAAATACGTTACAATTACTAATCCCAGTTACACTGCATTACTTTGGCATTTGGGGGTCAGCTTGTTTGCTGTCTTTGAGTAAGATGGAGGGTGGGGGTGTAGCCTTGACCAACTGCCACTTTGC
>NC_045733.1:28000490-28000594 GCF_008692095.1 Etheostoma spectabile | reverse complement strand
GTTTGAAAGCCATGATGTCTCTCTCTGATGGGTGGGCCAAATTCACTGGGTTGGCAAAGCAGAGAATAGAGAGGTAACATTGCCCCTTATGACCTCATAAGGGA
>NC_045733.1:27998308-28000480 GCF_008692095.1 Etheostoma spectabile | reverse complement strand
GATCGGCCCATCTGAGCTTTCATTTTCTCAAAGGCGGAGTAGGTTACACCTATAGCCATTTCTAGCCACTGGGGGGCCATAGACAGGCTGTGTTGTGGTTGTGTAGATTTCTGTTTCTTGTATTTCCCTATTGATTGCTTGTTTCTGTACTGTGGGTTTTAGTTTCCTGTTGATTGTGTGCAATTCAGTGTTTATTGTTAGGTTTCTGTTCCCTGTTAATTGTTCAGTTTACTGTTTTATGTCCTAGTTCATGTTTACTTCCTGTCTTGTGTTTTCCAGTAAGTGTCTGTTTTCCAGTAAGTGTATGTGCTGTTTCCTGTTTTTTTTCAACGTCTCGGTTAAAAAACCTCATAAGGTGAAATTTCCATGTCATGGGACCTTTAAAGCGTAACTCTTGGCAAAATGCAACCTAGGGTCTTTTTTTTTGTACCCAAGTCAAACTTACGTTTAAAAGCATAATTAGGACACTTTTAAGATTTACCCTATTCTCGTTTTTCGGTCAAATGGCCTTTTGAATGAGATTGCTAGGGGCACTACTATGATAGCATCAAAGTCACTATTTTTAAAACACTAACCCGCAATTTCCACCAACTGCGGAACTTTGCTCCGGAAAGGCAATGGAGTCATTAGGTTTCCATTAAAGTGTCAATGTGTGTATTTTCACTAACTGCGGAACGGCTGCGTTCCAACTCCGTCCCAGCTCCAGCGATCAGCCCTCCGGATTTTTTAAATAAAATACACCGTGCTCACGGTAGATTATACTTTAGGCCTGAAGTTAATAAGTCAGAGGATTTGTGGTTCTCTTTAAAGAAACTACATCCTGTTATATCGGACGTGAATTTGCGAGATCTCGTGGAAAGCTCCTAAATCTTAGTTCCACATAAATGCACAGATAATTTGTTGTTTTATTGTTAGTGAAAAACAACATTGACCTTGTAGTTGAAAAAGGAGCCTTGTATGAGACTGACATTTCCTCCTATGGAGTCCGTTCATTCGCATTCAGAGATCGACTCATTTTGACTAATAAGATGGCGGATCACAGCGTAAACATCAACTGCTACAATGACTCTTCTTTTTTTTCTTTCTTTTTATTAAACTCTGTGTACACAAACTGGGTTCTCAATGCAGGAGTTCATGTGTAGAGCCGCTGGTGATATCTTGAGCAAAGTTCCACGTTGTGTTGAGCCATCTTAGTGTTTTAAAATAAAGATTTTGATGCTATCATAGCAGTGCCCCTAACACTTCCATTTAAAAGGCCATTTGACCAAAAAACGATAACACGGTAAATCTTAAAAGTGGCGCTTCCGTGCTAATTTTGCTTTTAAATGAAAGTTTGACTCGGGTACATCCACAAAAAGACCCTTGGTTGCATTTTAGCAAGAGTTATGCTTTAAGATTTTAAAAAAATGCGACATGTGGGTGTCGATGGTTTGAAATTGTTTACAGACACTTTTGACGGAGCTGTGCTGAGTAACAAAGTAAAGTAAAATAATCTAATGATTTTTTTCAATGTGTAATAAGAAATAGCAGTTTTAAAGGAACTCTGCTTATGAGTCCCCCATTTTTATGGAAGCATAATACAACTAGCCTGTGTCTGGGTTTGCTCAGTTGGTAGAGCAGGCGCACACATTTAGAGGTTTACTCCTCAGTGCAGGGGCCGCGGGTTTGACTCCAACTTGCAGCCCTTTGCTGCATGCCATTCCCCCTTTCATGTCTTCATCTGTACTGTGGAAATAAAGGCCTAAAATTCCCAAAAAATAATCTTAAAAAAAACAACATACTGCTAACCTGTCATCCAATTACAGATAACATGTCATAAGTAAAGATGGTGTTCTGTCGCTTTGATCCAACAGTATGAAGTAAAATATATAATAAAACAAACACAGCTGGGATACCTGCAAATGTGTGCGTGTAATTTGCGAGACAGGTCTGTTGTTGACCTGAGAACTTAATGTGATACTTGACAGATCACTAAAAGGGAAATTCCTATTTTGTTTTCCCCACTTCCTTGAAGTTCCCAGCTCATCAGTACAGCATGTGCCGGATCAGATCTACATTGCAGCGTATTGTTTGGGAACATTTTAGTAGGGCAGTTGTTTGTCAGGGCTAAAAATGTTCTGATCCTAGTTAAGGAAGTGTTGTGTGAAGTATTACACCCCCCCCCCCCCCCCC
>NC_045733.1:27993326-27998298 GCF_008692095.1 Etheostoma spectabile | reverse complement strand
CCACCCCCACCACCACCACCAGAACCACCACAAAGAAATTAATCTGTTTGTTTTTTGGTCAGGGATGATGTGGTAACATGGTCAGTGGCTTTACAGAAGAGGTATGTTGAGCGGGTTTAGGAGGACATGTTTACCTTAAAAGTTATGTATGTTTGATGTTTCACTTACAAAAGTATTTGTATATGTATAAACAATAAAGACGGAACTCTGGCAAATGCGTGTAAAATGAAAAAGAAAATATTGGTGTGGTTTGGCCGCCTCAAATTTGTTAATATCTACATATTTTGAAGAGGTTTTATGGCTTTACAACAACCTGTAGAGGAGCATTCAGTCAGCTTATGCTAACTCATGAAAACAAGCTCCTGACAGCGGCGGTATGCTAAGACACTCACACAGGGTAACGCAGTACACACCTGCTCTGAAGGTGTGTGCGTGACAGCCTTTGCGTGAGGTGAAACTAACAACCTTCACAGTCATTACACCTGCTTTTATTTCCAAGAAGTCTTCAAGAGATATATGACTGAGGGCATAACATTTTTCGTTTTTTTTCCCCCCTTCCCCAGTTCTTTGAAATGAGCAAAGAGCAAACTAACACCACAGAACTCTAGGCCGGCGTCCAGCTCTGCATTCCAGCTCATCCTGTGCATCCTGACACAACCCACCCCTGCTTTGGCTGTGGTCAACTCTACACAGTAGCAACACTCTTTACTTCCTATAGCCTGTAACGTCTTTAATCTTTTTAAGAACTTAATAAAGTAGCTCGCCGCAGATTCTCAACACTGACTCACATCCCAGCTGTAGAAATTGAAGCTCGGCTGATTAGAGGACTAAGTGCCAAATGCCTGAAATGTGGGAATTTTTAAAGGCAAAGTGCAGTTTTCAGCCGTCTTGTGTGACATTTACAGTTGCTTTTTCTCCAGCAGCTCACCTGTTTGCGATCTGACACACACTCCTGCAGCCTGAGTGCCCACTGAGAATGCGGCCGGGCTCTCACCTCAGGCGGTCCACAACCACAGTCACGTTCATCTTTAATCAGGTTCAATTTCATCCCTGTGGAGCACAAGCTGTGTGGATCAGAATCCCTTTGAATCTGAATACTGTACAATAACAGGAGTTTATTTGGAGTCATTGCCCTAGATTTCAAATGTATAAAGCCCAGTGTAGGCTACTGTACTAAAACAAGTCTGAAATACTCCATTCATGGGGTTATATTTTGAACACTTTTAACACTGCTGAAACATGGGTTTCTCTTTACCTACTGACCCACAAAAGGAACAGGATGTCACCAAAGGCATTCCCTATGGGACCAGCATTGTGTCCATGAGAACCACAGTCAGGCAGTCTGGCATATTGTTCCAGCTGTAATATGACTTGTTATGTATTGTGTCTGGTGGAAAGCATATATTAAACAAATAGATTAAGAGCTGAGTTTTCTCTGAAATTAAGGGGTTCTCAAAATATATTTTTAAAAAACTACATTGTTGTTTTAATGAAGTTTTATTTTTAACTTGTATGTCGTTTGGTGGGTTGTCGCCTGCAAGTCTGTGGCTGCTCAGTCCGGCCCTACCGTGTTGCATGACTGAAATGAATGAAGCCTGAGTGGCAGATTGCATGACTCCAAAGCCCCAAGATCCTCGCATTTACAGAAGCTATAGCGCGCAAATATGTGCACCTTCGTGCCCAAGCAGGGCAAAACAGCGAGTCTCGCGTCCTGCGCTCTTTGTTCTGCAAGCTTAAGACCCTTGTGTCTTTTCCAGAAGCTGCTGCCTTCGCGTGACTTGACCAAGCAGATTTAGGATTGTCCAGAAGAGCGGGACCCTCCCCTCTGGACGCCAGCTCCACTTCTCACGCAACCTGCAGCACCAGAGGCGCAGTTCCGCGGCGCACGGCAAGAGTCCCCGGAGAGTCAGCACGCAGCCCCGGAGGATCAGCGCCGATAAAACTTCTACCTGACGGACTTTTCATTCATTTTATTTTATTTTACGTTTAGCTGAAATGTATGTAACACAAATAAGTAACTTCTAGCATGAGTTCAAATACACAGCGGTTACATGCGCTTGCCAAAAATAAAGGGCTATAATGCAAAATAAATAAATAGCCAACCCCATAGACTTTTTGTCACTTGTTTTTCAAAAATTGAAAGGGAATTGGAAATAATAAATCAGGATCTTCTCTTTACAATATGAGCCTACCATGTATTTTTTTTAAATCTATGTAGGACTATGTCAGGAATTTCAGTAGATAATCCTAATTCCATTTACGTAATTACAACATAAATCAGGGAAGGCAAACGATAATTTAAATCACCAAATTAAAATTGGCTTTTAAATAATTGCAAGGTATTTCAAATTAAAGAAAAAGGTTGAAACTTTTCACTACAACACACACAGCCTTAAAAAGCACGCGCTGCTTTCACGAGCCTTCGGATCATGTTGGAGTCATGTTTTAGGAGTTTGGCTCAGAAATGAGCATTCAGATTGTTAAAGTAATAATATGTTTGTCGTGTGTCATATCTTATGTAGATTCCCTTTAAAAAGATGTTGAATGGCAGTGTGAGGGATTTTTTTTTTTTTCTTGATGCTTTTTTTAAGAGAAGTGACATGACGATATTACCTATACGTGATAATGATAATGATATCCATCCATTGTCATTTTGGGTGATCCAAATCTCAGAATCCACGAGAGACTGAATAAAATGTCTGCATTATATGTCCACATTCAGAAAAACTACAAAAACATAAAGCTGTGACAGTTTAGATTCAGAACATTTATTAATATGGTTTCTCACAGGTAATGTTCCATGATAACAATGCAAGTAACAAATTAGCGAAAATCAACTTATTTTGACCAAAATTAGGATGACTGAGAATGAAAAAACGCAGCCATGTAACAACGCAAGTCACTGAACAAATCTTACATCATTCTACTGGCAATAAATCAAAGTAAAACATTTCAGTCAATGAAAAAATTCATAAACGAAAATTCATTGAAAAAAAAGTGTTATTGGTGATAAAGTAGGATTCACCATAAAAAGTCATCTTTGGTCATTTATCGGTTTCAAACAAGTGAGTTTGTGTATTAGTTGCTACAGGTGTACAGGCAGTAGTGGAAGAAGTATTCAGATCCCTTACTGCAGTAAAAGCACCAATACCACATTGTAAGAAAAAAAAAAAATAAAACTCTGTAAAAGTCCTGAATTGAAAATGTCCCTTAAGTATTATCAGGAAAAAAAGTCAATGCAGCAAATCCTCACATTTTAGAAACTGGAAACATTCAAACTGTCAATCAATTAAGTGTTTAATCGACCAATCATTTCAGCTTGGCTTTCAGTGGGCTTATGTATAATTTTCATTTTAATCAAAAATCTTAAATTGTAAAGCCTAACTAGTAACTGTAGTGGAGTAAAAAAGTACAAAGTAACATTTCTCCTTGAAATGTAGTGAAGTAGAAGTAGAAAGCACGTCAAATTGGTATTTAAGTAAAGTACTTGAGTAAATGTACTTAGTTACATTCCACGATATAAACAAAAGAAGAATAGAAAAGCTTGAAAGAGGAAAATTAATCCTACTTTTATCATGGTCAGACTTTCAAGTCATTTAAACAGTCGCACTGAGTCAGTTTGGTGTATACATCTCTTCGCCTTTCTAGTCCAAAACTTATATGTCACATATTTGAGTGTAACACCTATATGGCCTACACACTTCAGGACACACTGGCCACACAACAGCGGTAGGACTGCGCAAATCCCAAGTTTGAGGTGCAACATATATGTATTTAAATATTTGAACAAAGTATTAGGCTGTGCTTATAATTCTCATTTCTTAGCCCATCTATCATATGAAGTTATTATTTTTCCAGATAGGTAGGCTATTGTGCTTGTTTGATCCCCCAAATGGCACAGAGAAACTTTTAATGTGAAATGCCTGCTTAGAAAAAGCTCTCTGGGTATAAAAGGTTGAAAAGAGGACAAATGGTATTGCACTCATCTACCCTTGCACTCCAGCAGTGCTGCGCCCCCTCCCCCGCATCCTCTTCAAAGGGGAGGTGAGGGTTTGAACGCTGCGCTCTCACGCAACTGGTCAATCTTTAACTCCCGCGGAGAACGAACAGGTACAAGCACGACATGGCATTTCAGCGTAGTGTATCAGGGAAGCTGAAAGCTGCCTGGGTGGTTGCTGTGGAAGTTGGCATAAACTCCTATTCTCACACCCAAATCTTAACTTTTTAATACTACAGGATAGACTTCAAAAGGCAAAAAATTCAATGGACTCACAGCGTCACCTCATCAAAGGCTTAACTGAGCGATAGCGTGATCCACAGGGATTGGTGAGATGCACCCGACCTGCCATCGCCTTAATTAATTTAGCCTTAGATGTCATAGCCGAGTGGATTGGATATTTTGATCACAGGAAAGTTAGATGAAAAAGGTTTATGCATCAGTGAACTCAATATTAGCCAAAGCAAGAATAATTTATATAGAAAGTGCCTTTTTAATTAATTAAATGCGGATGCATAGCCCCAAAACAATAACATAAAAATCTGGTGTAAACAACCTGCGGAACATTAGTGACATGCAATTGAAGAATGCTATCAGAGATTTTATAATGGTGGAAATTATACTTACCTGTGATGTCTATTATCATACGTCTTATCTGCCCAAACACTATAAAACATCAGACGCATTTGGGATATAAAGTCCTGCATGTCTAAACAAAATCGCTCAACAACTGTGAAATGTACATTTGATTCAGTTACATGTTGTTTCAAACTAATGTTGGTCTGGCACAAGCAGGCGTAAGCACGCACGCACGCACGCACGCACGCGCACACACCCACACCCACATACACCCACCCACCCCCACACACGCGCACACACACACACACACACACACACACACCTTTTCTCTGTACTAAACTTCATTCATGACAAACAGACAGAGAGAGAGATAGAGAGAGAGAGAGAGAGAGAGAG